>NC_071273.1:25206571-25406571 GCF_023375685.1 Ictalurus furcatus
TCTCTCTCTCTCTCTCTGTCTGCCTGTCTCGTATCTGTTCTCTCTCTCTCTTCTCTCTGTCTGCCTGTCTCTATCTGTCTCTCTCTCTCTCTCTGTCTGCCGTCTCTATCTGTCTCTCTCTCTCTCTCTTCTACTCTGTCTGCCTGTCTCTATCTGTCTCTCTCTCTCTCTCTCTCTCTGTCTGCCTGTCTCTATCTGTCTCTCCCTCTCTCTCTCTCTGTCTGCCTGTCTCTATCTGCTCTCTCTCTCTCTCTCTCTCTCTGTCTGCCTGTCTCTATCTGTCTCTCTCTCTCTCTGTCTGCCTGTCTCTATCTGTCTCTCTCTCTCTCTGTCTGCCTGTCTCTATCTGTCTCTCTCTCTCTCTGTCTGCCTGTCTCTATCTGTCTCTCTCTCTCTGTCTGCCTGTCTCTATCTGTCTCTCTCCCTCTCTCTCTCTCTGTCTGCCTGTCTCTATCTGTCTCTCTCTCTCTCTCTGTCTGCCTGTCTCTATCTGTCTCTCTCCCTCTCTCTCTCTCTGTCTGCCTGTCTCTATCTGTCTCTCTCTCTCTCTCTCTCTCTCTGTCTGCCTGTCTCTATCTGTCTCTCTCTCTCTCTCTCTGTCTGCCTGTCTCTATCTGTCTCTCTCCCTCTCTCTCTCTCTGTCTGCCTGTCTCTATCTGTCTCTCTCTCTCTCTCTCTCTGCCTGTCTCTATCTGTCTCTCTCTCTCTCTGTCTGCCTGTCTCTATCTGTCTCTCTCTCTCTGTCTGCCTGTCTCTATCTCTCTCTCTCTCTCTCTGTCTGCCTGTCTATCTGTCTCTCTCTCTCTCTCTGCCTGTCTCTATCTGTCTCTCTCTCTCTCTCTCTCTGTCTGCCTGTCTATCTGTCTCTCTCTCTCTCTGTCTGCCTGTCTCTATCTGTCTCTCTCCCTCTCTCTCTCTCTGTCTGCCTGTCTCTATCTGTCTCTCTCCCTCTCTCTCTCTCTGTCTGCCTGTCTCTATCTGTCTCTCTCTCTCTCTCTGTCTGCCTGTCTCTATCTGTCTCTCTCCCTCTCTCTCTCTCTGTCTGCCTGTCTCTATCTGTCTCTCTCCCTCTCTCTCTCTCTGTCTGCCTGTCTCTATCTGTCTCTCTCCCTCTCTCTCTCTCTGTCTGCCTGTCTCTATCTGTCTCTCTCTCTCTCTCTCTCTGTCTGCCTGTCTCTATCTGTCTCTCTCTCTCTCTGTCTGCCTGTCTCTATCTGTCTCTCTCTCTCTCTCTGTCTGCCTGTCTCTATCTGTCTCTCTCTCTCTCTCTGTCTGCCTGTCTATCTGTCTCTCTCTCTCTCTCTCTGTCTGCCTGTCTCTATCTGTCTCTCTCTCTCTCTCTCTGTCTGCCTGTCTCTATCTGTCTCTCTCTCTCTCTGTCTGCCTGTCTCTATCTGTCTCTCTCTCTCTCTGTCTGCCTGTCTCTATCTGTCTCTCTCTCTCTCTGTCTGCCTGTCTCTATCTGTCTCTCTCTCTCTCTGTCTGCCTGTCTCTATCTGTCTCTCTCTCTCTCTCTCTCTGTCTGCCTGTCTCTATCTGTCTCTCTCTCTCTCTCTCTCTCTATGCCTGTCTCTATCTGTCTCTCTCTCTCTCTGTATGCCTGTCTCTCTCCCTCTCTCTCTCTCTGTCTGCCTGTCTCTATCTGTCTCTCTCCCTCTCTCTCTCTCTGTCTGCCTGTCTCTATCTGTCTCTCTCTCTCTCTCTCTCTGTCTGCCTGTCTCTATCTGTCTCTCTCTCTCTCTGTCTGCCTGTCTCTATCTGTCTCTCTCTCTCTCTCTGTCTGCCTGTCTATCTGTCTCTCTCTCTCTCTCTCTGTCTGCCTGTCTCTATCTGTCTCTCTCTCTCTCTCTCTCTGTCTGCCTGTCTCTATCTGTCTCTCTCTCTCTCTGTCTGCCTGTCTCTATCTGTCTCTCTCTCTCTCTGTCTGCCTGTCTCTATCTGTCTCTCTCTCTCTCTGTCTGCCTGTCTCTATCTGTCTCTCTCTCTCTGTCTGCCTGTCTCTATCTGTCTCTCTCTCTCTCTCTCTCTGTCTGCCTGTCTCTATCTGTCTCTCTCTCTCTCTCTCTCTCTATGCCTGTCTCTATCTGTCTCTCTCTCTCTCTGTATGCCTGTCTCTATCTGTCTCTCTCTCTCTCTCTCTGTCTGCCTGTCTCTATCTGTCTCTCTCTCTCTCTCTCTCTGTCTGCCTGTCTCTCTGTCTCTCTCGCTCTGTATTTGAGGACTGTTCAGTAACGATGCTTCCAAATCATAATATCTCAGTTCTCCACCAGCTGTGTTCTAGCTTACTGTGTGGTTCTATCCTATCGTAAGGTTCTAGCTTATCGTTACAGAAACAATTAGAGTAACAATTCCGTTTACGTGTTCTGTTATTAATATTTCATAAATCATTCACAGGCAGGTTCTAACATCTGAGTGCACCGAGAACTCTTTTCATTTTCTTCAGTTGACTCTAATTAATAGAAGGTTCTCCTCAGCTGATGTCTGAAGCAGAAGTGTCTCTGTAAATCGATCTGTATGCTCCTGGACGTACGTGTTCTGAATATTTAATGAAGGGTTGAAGGAGCGCTGGCAGGATGAATGGATATTAGTTATGTAAACGTCTTGTAAACGTCAAGTGAGCCAAACAGTGGCTTCTTCTGTCCTGACTGGGGCTTCATCTGTGGCTCCGTAAGTAAACTTGACTGTACTGGGAGCGCCCTCTAGTGGAGACACCTGTGTATCCATCCATCCATCCAGCTATCTATTCTTACACTCAACTTATTCTTCCATCAATTCATTAACCCACTCTTTTATCCATCCATCCACCCACTCACCCTCCCATCTATTCTTCAACTCTCCCATCCATCCATCCACACATCCTTCTACACATCCCTCAGTACATTCACTCACCCTTCTATCTGTCCATCCATTCTTCCACCCATCCTTCTATCCATTCATCCATCTGTCACAAATTTATTTCACGTATCTGCTGGCAGTAGAATTCCCATCTTTGTGTGTGCGTGAGCTTCAGATGATGAGATTTTTACCCATAATCCCCTGCTCCGACTCTGCAGGCAGTGAAAGTAGCACACACTCAGAGACAAGAGACATGACTGTATTTCTTTTTCTCAGCGGGAGAGCGCAGCTCAATTTGTCCACAGAATGTTGGAGGCAGTCGGCTGAAATTACTAGCGGCAAGACATTTTTCACGGGGGAAGGAACTTTTGGGTGGAAAACAATTTATTTCTCGTTTGCAGAGCAGCGTAATCGGTGCGGATGTTCACTCCTGATATGTTTCGCTAGGCATTAGCGAGCTAATAAATAAACCCGGATACAGGTCGTTAGTGGATCCGATCTCACTCTCAGTCTTTCCCTCAACATACACTAATCTACTCCATCCACTCCCTACACATCATTTATCTGCTTTACACACCACACACTGTATTATTATACATCTAAGTATCTCTCCAACTATTTATCCATCCATCCCTTTATCCATGCATTTATTAATAATACCATTTCCAGTAGAGCATCTAAAGAATCTATCTATCTATCTATCTATCTATCTATCTAACTATCTAATAGAATATAGAATAGATATAGAAATATAGAATACATCCATTCACTGGAGAAACAGCTCAGTTCCTGTGTGTGTGTGTGTGTGTGTGTGTGTGTGTGTGTGTTACGCTGCAGGAAGTTGGAACTCAGAACTACCTCATTTACGACCTCCCTGTGTTTGAGCTACAAAGTGGAAAAAACCCCCCACAAAGCCTACAGACGCCTCCATGTTTGTCTTTCGTTAGCCAGAAGCTAGCCCGCTAACTGTGATGAGTGATGTGTACAGTATTTTGCTCCTCTAAACAACAAACTGTAGATTCAGTCTTATAGTTATAAGAAGCGGATATGTCTGTACGTTGATTGATCTAAAGCTCATACTTGTATGAACGTTATCACTCCTTTAAAGCTAAGAGGTGCTACTGTGTTTAGTGTTAACACTGTGAGCGGCCATGGTGATTTGATGTCACTGGCTGAAGTCGGGGTTGAGGAGACGGTCCCAAGTTCCTGATTAAGGTTGAGGGGGAGTTCTCTTTGTTTTTCCCTGGGTGCAGGTCAGAAATACTGCAAAATTCAAATGCAGCATTATAGAGTGTGTGCGAGAGTGTGCGAGAGTGTGCGAGAGAGTGTGTGTGTGTGTGTGTGTGTGTGTCTTATAGTGTGTATACACCGTGAGATGAATCTGGGTCATACTGATGCTGCTTCACTGTCTGATCACAGCTCAGAGCTGTGCAGATCAGCATGAAACCCAACTGTTTCCTCCTGCAGTGTTTCCTCAGCGCAGTGAGAACAACTGAATAATAAACCTGGAATGGAAAGCCTTTAACCAAATCCACACTCGGCTCACTATTATTATAATCCTCCATCCAGTGCATGTATGAAAAGATCATGATTTGGCTCTAAATGTTGATGTTTTTAATTAAAAAAAAAAATCATGTGGAAGCGTCAGAATGAATTTTTATGGTCTGGGACTCGAAGATAGAGCATTTAATTAGGCGCAAATTTAGGACACGTCCCAGAGTGCAGGATGAGTCATCCATTTTTATTTTGTGTTTTACCCGAAATGACTAAAATGAAATAAAATTAAAATGTGTTTTTGTTGCATGTCATGATATGAGAGTCCTATATCATATCATATATCATATTTTGTCATTATACTGAATAAAGTACATCTATACTCATCCAACCATCCATTGATCCATGTATTAATTTTTCCATCTGTTCATATATCAGTTCATTTATCCATCCATCCAACCATCCATCCATTCATCCATCAATCTGTTTGTCTTTATCCATTCAACACATTCTTCTATCCATTCATTGTGTCCATCCATTCATTTATAGCAGTGTTCATTCATCCATCCACCCACCCATCCATCCACCCATCCATCCATCTATCCATCCATTCATTTGCTGATCCACCCATCCACCCATCCATCCATCCATGCATCTACTGATCCACCCATCCATCCACCCATCCATCCATCCATCCATCCATTCATCTACTGATCCACCCATCCATCCATCCATCCATCCATGCATCTACTGATACACCCATCCATCCATCCATCCATCTACTGATCCACCCATCCATCCATCCATCCATGCATAAACTGATACACCCATCCACCCATCCATCCATCCATTCATCTACTGATCCACCCATCCATCCATTCATCTACTGATCCACACATCCACCCACCCATCCATCCACCCATCCATCCATCTATCCATCCATTCATTTGCTGATCCACCCATCCACCCATCCATCCATCCATCTACTGATCCACCCATCCATCCATCCATCCATGCATCTACTGATACACCCATCCACCCATCCATCCATCCATCCATTCATCTACTGATCCACCCATCCATCCACCCATCCATCCATCCATCCATCCATCTTCATCCATTCAACATATCCTTCATACCCTGATTATGAAGTCCTGTGGTGTAATAAAGATTTGAGTGTTTAATAACTGATTGAATTGAGAAACTGAGGCTGAGCTGAGGCGTGACTACACACTACACACTACACTCTACACTCTACACACTACACTCTACACTCTACACACTACACTCTACACTCTACACACTACACTCTACACACTACACACTACACTCTACACACTACACTCTACACACTACACTCTACACACTACACTCTACACTCTACACTCTACACTCTACACACTGCACTCTACACTCTACACACTACACTCTACACTCTACACTCTACACACTACACACTACACTCTACACACTACACTCTACACACTACACTCTACACTCTACACTCTACACACTACACACTACACACTACACTCTACACTCTACACACTACACTCTACACACTACACTCTACACACTACACTCTACACTCTACACACTACACTCTACACACTACACTCTACACACTACACACTACACTCTACACTCTACACACTACACTCTACACACTACACTCTACACTCTACACACTACACTCTACACTCTACACTCTACACACTACACTCTACACACCCAGACAAAAACAGAACTGATAGTTTTGTCAAGGTTCAATTGTTTGTGTGATGGCTGAGCGTAGATCATCTCGTCCTGTCAGGTTTGTTTATGAAGGTTAGCTGCTGCACTTTTCCCCCTCAATTAACTGCCGTCAGCTACGAGAACATTCATCAGCTCGAGAGAAAAAAGGAGGAACGACAGTCTAATAAACACTTCACTTTATTAAAGGATGAGGAAGAACTTTCAGTCGATCCTGGATGCTGCTTCAGAACCCAGGTTTGTCCAAGAATGATAATAGTGATTTAACAATTTAACAGCAGCTAAGCAAGTGTCCAGGTTCATTTGGTATGTGCTGCATCACCTTTAGCTTTTACTAGCCGAAGGTTTTTACTACAGCAGAGGTCTAGTATGACTGCTCCACAATACAGAGCAAAGATACCACAGCCCATCCCCTCGTTTAATGGCTTCAAGGTCTGCAAATTCAAGGGTCAAATTTCACCTCAACATTGACCATAACTGCAAGCAAGGTCAGCTTCCTCTGTACTGCGTCCTTCCTGATTCAAACGAATCATCTTTTTCACCAGGTGAATTCTATTTACATTACTTCTCACTGTGGTTTAATGTTTCGGGACATTTGCAGAAAATCCTGCAGTTGTGAAGAAGTAAAGACACACAAAACGCAATCAGAAAAGATTCATTAGCCGTTCCGTGTCAGGATTTAAACTCACGGACTAACGTACAGACGGATAATGATATTAAATAATCAGTCTCACTAACCATGCACTTTCATTTCAGTGGATGTTTGACTGAAAATTAAAAAGACAAATTTATGGCAAGTTGATTAAAAGCAGAAATGAAATATTAACGGAGAACAATACTAATTAAAGGAGGTCATAGTTCTTCAATATCGTTGACATTTTTCTTACAATTATGGCTCAATTAAGATTACAATTCCGAGCATAATTAATGAGAGGGGTTTATAACCAGATAGATCGATGTTACTGGTGCCCCGTGTGCGGAGTAAACTCAGAGAACTATTATCAGAACGTCCTGTATTCAGTGGGTTCTAATACGCTTAGACTGCCTATTTTAACACCCTGAAGTGTGTGAATGTAAAAATGCTGATGATTGACAGTGCAAACAAACAATAACAGACTTTAGTCCGTCGACAAACTAGTAATTCTTTAAAACAGACTCTTGTTTGATAACTTAAAGCTTTTGCAAAATTCAACGACACTAGGAGTATTTCCTGTAATCCAGGAAGTGATCCAGGAGCCAATCAGACTGCAGCATTAAAGAGTTTAAGTGGTCTATATGTATTAGATAGACCGAGTGTTCTTAATAATCTGTCAGGATATCTTCTGTTTTGGTTTTTCAGTGATTATTGTGATCACTTTAAACAATACTGATGCAAGTTGGGGTTTCTTACCGTATTCTCGGTGAAATTGTAATCCAGTGAGTATTGTAATTTGCCCAGTTTTTCTTGCTCCTTAGGCTCAGCTTCCTTTTCACCCTCTGAGAGTCCGGTCTCCACTTCGTCTTCGTCCTTCAGAGCCTGAAGGAGACATCCACCAAGAGTCAGTCCGCTTGGCCCCATTTCCTGAAGCTGAGCCGCCAAGCCATCGTCTCCTGTATAAACCTCTTTTAAAGGGATCGAGCACTAAAAACACCACAGTGATCAACACCACGACATGCTTGGTGGTGGAGTTCAACCCCGAATCATGGACCCCCATCCCATCCCCATCAGCATTTTCGGGTGCCTCTACAGCGTAGCCAAATATAAAATCAATCACCAGATGATTTGTAAAGAGGATGAGTGTAATGGGAGGATTGGGAGTGGGGGGAGGGCGCAAGCATTTTGGGAAATCGAGCTTCTCAGAAGCAGATCATTTTTTTTTTGTGAATGTTTCAGGCATGGAAAAAAATCAGAAGAAGGGATGTGGAGTGTGGTGTAAGTGCGCGTTCGTTCATTTCTGGCTAGTCTGAAGTGTGACGGCTCAAACGTGCTCAAACTCTCATTCAGTGTATTAAACATCTCGATCTTATGCTAGATTTGTCAGTAAAGCATGCATGGCATTCTCGTTCCCCAAAACAGGTTTTCTCAGTGACCCCTGAACCCTTTGCATCATGCTAGCAGGAAGTTGTAAAAAAAAAAAAGAAAATACAGGAAAAAAAAAAAACCACCCCAAAAGGGCTGGTAACAAACATGGGGCCTGTCCTATTAATTGTCAGGTTAATATTTTGTGAGAGTGAAAAGGCTGAACAAAATTGATTTCTGTTCTTCACATTTGACCTTAACGGCTAATTAAGATTTTCCTTCAAGACTTCGCGCTCGGATGTTTGAGCTACAATTTTTATACATTTCGCATTATTCTTGAAGGCTTGCAGTGGCTTGCTTAGCAAACTGATTTGTCATTTTTGATAGGAAAAGGAAAATCTTGATTAGCTCAGCTCTGACAAGTAAAGAAATGTCATGTGACATTTTAGCTCATCAATATGACCAAATGTCGACACAATAGAAGTATCTTAGCAGATAAGTGCTCTGATAGTACCCAGATGGTTCAAATCCAGGGACTACCACAGAGCCACTGTTAGGAGGTGAGGAAGACCTTTAACTTAATCTCTGGAACGTTCTTCAGACGTATTTCTTCATCTTCGTATTTCTTCACCATGGGCAAAATTTAATTCCTGCTCCTGTGTTTGGACTTTCTGCAACCCAGGAACTATTGGAACTATCGGGCATTACAGTTCCAGTAGAAACATAGAAAAGTAAAACACGCGTGGTTGAAAGGCTGTTAGACAACATTTGGTTTGGATTGGTTTTGGTCTCTTTTGGATAAAAGCGTCTGCCATATAAATAAAAGCCTGGTGAAAGTTCAGCATGTTCCTTCTGCATAATAACATTGTTACTTGATGAAACTGTAAAAAAAAAGATTTTAAAAAATGTTGCCTGATCATCTGCTATCTTCTCTGATCTTCTCTTGACCTTTTGAAAGCCCAGAGAAAGTAGTGCGATTTTAAAAAGAGTGTCTCGAG
This sequence comes from Ictalurus furcatus, assembly GCF_023375685.1. Taxonomy (NCBI): domain Eukaryota; kingdom Metazoa; phylum Chordata; class Actinopteri; order Siluriformes; family Ictaluridae; genus Ictalurus; species Ictalurus furcatus. The sequence continues at coordinate 25,215,650 of NC_071273.1, forward strand.
GATTCAAAGATCATGGCGGTCATTGTGAAAAAGCTTTTTGCATAATTTGTACAGCTAATGAGTCGACTGGTATTTTCCCGCTGGACGGATTGTCAGAGTCGAAAGTTCAAGTGGGTGAAATGAGGGGCTGCGACTACAAAACGTACATCTAAACGGCTCAAAACCTTCTCCGTCCAAAAAACAAAAAATCTAAATAAATCAGAAATCAATGTGGTTCAGCCTCGTCCAAGCGTAACCTGAGTGCGTTATATTCATTCATGTGTATATATTTATACATATATATGTGCATACCCAGCGTTACACACATATATAGTGTAGCTAGACATGTACAGTATGCAGAATTACACATTTCTCTCTAAGGCTTTAAGTCAAGAGGCTAAACAACATCATCGCAGCAGGCTAAAGAAGATCCAACAGCAATTAGGAACCTACCGCCAGTGCCAATCCCGAAAAGTCATCAAAACACAGATAAGGAAGGACATAGAAGGAAGAAACACAAATTAAAACACACCGCACAAACACACAGGGCAAACACATGTGTATGGGCGCACCGGGAGAAATGACCAATCACAAACTCAAATCTCTTTTTATAACACATTACCGTGGCGAAGGTTAGGAGTGAAGATTATCGCTAATAATGTGAATGCTCTCTGACACAATGTAGGTTTTGTTCCAATTCCATCTGTAACACAACCTTGCTGACTTCCCCTCGGCCGGAATAGCCAAAGTCCAGAACTCCCAAAATCCTTAATTCTTCTCCTAAATGTATAAAATCATAACCTCCCCGAATCCTATATTCCCAAAGCATTAAACCCTCAAAGTCCTGAATCTTTCCAGGGTCCTATGTTCCAAGGACACGATATTCCCAGAGTCACAGGATGTGTTTAAACCAGTATTGGAACTCACTCAGTTTTCTTGTTAAATACAGGATTAATTAAATAACATCAGTGCTAATAGTGTAAGTGTCTGCTTTTTAAATCGGCGTGAGAGACTTTAAAAGAGTGCGTCTTCAATTGCAGATCCGAATTAAAGCGATTCCGGCCTTCTGAGTCCTTACACCGGAAATTAAGGCGACTTTGTCAATTACTCATTTAAAAGTGTGTCATAGTGTGTGTTATATGTCAATTAGTATGCAAAGCGAGGTCAGAGTGCCGCTGTTACAATCCGTGCTGTAATTTGTGGGTGCGTTGTTAAAAAAGGGGGCGAGCCTCGTTATTGCTCTCGCTACCCAGCGCTAATTAGCTACTGTCATTTCTCTGGGTTGATCCCACTTCATAGTATAGCAATAATAATATGCAGCACTACAAAAAAAATAGGGAAATAAAACCAAACAGAAACGTACAGAACGTAAAAATGTATATGTTTAGCTAACAGAAAGCAGGCTTGTTACGCGTTTGTGCAATTTACCATGCCAGGTTTTCAATCCTGTAATTAAAGTCAGCAGTCAAGCAACAGCATTAACAGACATTTTAGTGTATCAGTGCATTTATGAGAGCAGATTTAATGTAAACACTTTTAGCCAAATAGCATTACAATGCAAGTCAGTGATAGAAAGTGCTAGAATAAATTCAGCATCAGTGTCCTCATGCATTCTCCACTGATTAAAACAAGACAAAGCTGGATGCATAGCGCTTCGAAAGTGTGTTTACCTCTGTCTTGTTTCCGTCTATCACGTCCTTCATGTTGATGGCGTTCTTGCCCTTGTCCTTGCCCTTTTTCTTGTTCTTCTTCTTGAATATCCACTTTTTGCAGATGCAGAAGCAGCAGGACACGACGAGGACCACAGCAACGAACGCAATGGCCACAATGGCCCATGATGGCACTTCAATAGAAAAAAAATCGATGTTAGTACTGGATGGGAGAGTATCTGTGTTCTCAGTCCACAAGGACCTGAGAGTCTTGTTCCCCAGCTATGAGGTTCTCAAGCTCCTATTCCCAAATCATTGGGTTCTCATGGTCATTTAAAAAAAAACATGAGCTTTCCAGGGTCCTGTTACAAAGTTCCTATATACCCAGTCTTCTACGTTCCCAATTTCCTATGTTCCCAGTCCACTAGGTTCTCAGGATCCTGTTCCTAAGTTCCTAATTTACCAGGGATCTGTGTTCAGAAGGTTCTACTGTATGTCCTAGGATTTTAGTTTCTCGGGGTCCTGTTCAGATGTTCCTATGCTCCCAGGCCTCTATGATTCCAATTACCTATGTTTTCAGTCCACAAGGTTCTCAGGGCCTTGTTTACAAGTTTCTATGTCCCCAGGGTTGTTCTCAGGCCACTAGGTTCTCAGGATCAAGTTCAGACATTCTGATGTCCCCAGGAACTACATTCCCAGAATCCTCAGAGCTGTATGTTCACAGTTGGCTAGGTTCTCAGGATCCTGTTCCCATGTTCCTATGTGGCCAGGGTTGTTTGTTCCAAAAGTCATATGTTCCCAGGCCACTAGATTCTCAAGGTCCTGTTCCTATATTCCTTTGTTCACAGGCCTCTATGATTCCAATGACCTATGTTTTCAGGCCACAATGTTCTCAGGGTCTTGTTTCCAGGTTCCTATGTTCCCAGGGTTGTTCTCAGGGTCCTGTTTATAAGTTCCTATGTTCCCAGGCCCTACGTTCTCAAGATTCTGTTCTTTAAAAAGAACTTGAACTCCTATAGCTTATCTTTGCAGGGTCATATGCTCCCACAGACTTATTTTACCTTTCCGTGATCCTGCATTCTCAGGGTTCCATGTTCCCAGAATCATATTTTCCTTTTTAGATTTTTTTGTTGTAATACTCTTGGGGTCTTGGAACATGGAACCTGGGAACATATGGATGCTACTCTTTGTTGGTAGCATTTAGCCTATAATTATTTGAGTTGAAGTTTAATTCTAGTCCCCAAAATCAGTGTGTTAATCAACTAGCAAACGTCTGAATAAGTAATAGCACCCCCAGAGGCCTTAGCGGTACATGACTAACACTGGAGCCTGAGCCAAAATGGCTGCGAAGTACACCAGATATTTTTGGATAAAGTTTCGTTTTGGTCTAATATAACTGTACCCATGAGGATGAGTAAAATAATCTCCACTAGCACGAGTATTCCAATTTAGCACGAAGCAACGGAGCCTAATACAAAATGGCTGCCATAATGAATTACCTGGTTGTTTTTGAGTAAGCTTTCGCTTTGGAGTAGTTGTACGTATCAGGATGAGAAGCATAACGTCCACTATAATTAGCATTTCCATTAAGTGACTAGCACTGGAACCTGAGCCAAAGTGTTTTATGTTCGTTCTTTCCTGGGCTGCGTTATTTGCTGGCTTAATCGTGTTTGTTTGGAATAGGTTTAGCGTTAAGTGCTCTGAATTTTTACCAAGATAGCTGTCATTACAAATTTATAAGCAGTATACCAATACCACTCTGCGTTATTTTCTTAAAGGGCATTTTTCCAGAGCTGCATTATTTGTGCTTTGTAATGCCACGTCATTACCGAGTCAGAGAGGAAGCGGTGTTCCGTCTACCGCTAACAGCACTTTGATCAATAAAAAGAGAAGACGTTGCTGTCTAGACAGGGGCCGCTTAATGATCTCGACACAAACAGAGAAGTTTAAACCCTCGAGCGAATGCCCCCGGCCAATTTAGTGAGAATAACAAATGCCGGCGTTCTGTCTTGGCCAGGAAGAACCTTTTGTGCCAATCACCAGCAGTGAAGGGTTTATTTAATCAGCGACTGAGGTGTTTGTCCTAAATGAGTCTTTCCTCTTGAGGTAAGAAGATATCTAAAAAATGTCATTCAGGCAAGAACGAAGCCCACACAGGAGAGAAAGTTCTGCTTTTCCACATCAACGTCTAACAATAGAACCATTGACTCCAGACAGGAAGTAAGCACTTTTTAGAGTCGGTCTTTGATTAAATACAGCTTACAGCTTTAGCTTGCGCTGACAGGCGAAGACACGCTGCTGTCCTCCTCTGCACAGAGACAGGACTAACAGCCTCCTGCCACGCGCAGGAGACACGTCTGAGCTAAAACCAGCCGTGTTATATGGCACAACGTGCTGTAGACACTCGAGACACGCCTCCTTGTGTGCTGGAATTAATCCGCCGATTTTTTCTATATAAGAAAAATCCAGCGCACCAAGAACACCAAGCACCTAATGATCGAGGTGTCATCTTTACACAAAGACGGAGAGAAACACGCCAAATTTCACCCGTTGTGAAAGTTTTTCAAGTAAACTGTTTTTGAAGTGCCGCACATCAGAGAGGTGAAACATGAAGGACGGTTTGGTTGGCTGTAGATCTGTGGGAGTGTCTACACGAGCTTATATTTGAACTTTGAACGCACCGTGTGTGGATGTTATACGCTAAAATACTGAGTGATGTGGTGTGAGGAAGTTAATTAACACTACGACCCTGACGTTGATTATTTTCCTATAACAGCACATTCCCAACTGTTTTATTTTCCTTTTCTAACACAGGAATGACAACAATGGCATTTTTGCAATTTATTAAAGAACCTGGTGTATTTTTTTTTATCCATTTATAGTTACATTCAATGTTAGTTCCTGTTCTCACTTACGTTATAGCAGCTATAAACACTCGTTACCTCACCATCCCTCGCTTTATTTTCTCTCTTAATGACGAATAAAACGCCGCTCGATGTGTTACCGGGAAACCGCGAGGAAGCAGAAACTTCTCTGTCCGGAAAATGCCGTAAAACGTCTGACTGTTATAAAGCGCTGACGCTGGAGACTCCTTCCATCATTGTTAAATAAACATCTCCTTACAGAAACCTCTGACTGAATCATCGATTACAGCGTCCACGGTACGAGTCCCTGTGAACGAGCCGTTGCTATAGAAACGATAACGTATTAGAACGGGCACGGGGGTAATATAAACCTGTGATGTGCAACTCCTTCTGACCAATCAGCATCTAGGATTCAGCAGCATTGCGTGATAAAGCACTCAGACACTCTGACCTAGCAGCATCAGACGCCAACATAACAGCCTAAAAACCTTTTCTTAGGTTTATTTTTTGAGGTAGAAACTTAGTTTTTTCCAATTTTAGAAACTTGATATATTTTGTCATGAGGGAAAATAAGTTAGCGTGGTCTCTGGAGGATGAGCTTTTCTAGCGTTTCCCTCAGACAGCGCTCGCATGGAGAGAAAGACGGGAGGAAAGAAAACGAAAAATCAATGGACTGTTGACAAAATCGATGCGAGCTCTCCTGCGAGGAAAAACAGTGAGCGATGGTCTGAAGTACCGTCGCAGTACCCGGATCTCACCGTCGGCCCCGTGATGGATGAGGGACGAGGACGAGTCTGCTCTCCTGATAATGGTGTTTAGAACATTAAAATAGATTTCTCAGTAGAACTGATGAGGAAGTTCAGACCTGCTCAATCTTTAATTCTGATGAAACAATGCGATTTTTTTTAAAGGTTATAAAAGTTTTATGCACCGCTGATGGTTCCACACTGAACATGAAAAAAAAAAATGAAGTAAATAAAATAAAAAAGCTAATTAGCCTGTTAGCTTATCTTTGGCTTGCTAGTTTGATAGTTTTGCCTTCTGTGCACTAGCGTTATCTTTTATTTATTTATAATTAGGTTTATCTTCGCTTGCGGGTTTTTCCTCCCAGCTTTATTTCCACTCACTTGGTTTTTCTTTTGCTTGCTCACTTTTTAAAAAATTTCACCTGATAGGTTTTGTTTTTGTTTGTTAAGTTCGTCTTATGCTCTGTAGGGTTTTTCTGCCGCTGGTTAAAGTTTTTAATCCACCTACTAGTTTTGTCTTTCGTCTGCTAGATTTGAGTTTTTTTTGTTCAATTTATCTCGTACTCGCTAGGCTCGTCTTCCACTAGCTAGCTCGCGATCACAATCCGAGCTACTGACTGTAGCTCGGATTTAAACTGACAGAGACTCGGTTTTAAATGTATTTCAGTTTTACCTACATGAAGGAATACTTGTCCAAATGAACACTTCATCCATTAAATTATGATTAATTTTTACATAGAATTAAATTTTTATATAGAATTACTGAGAAAAGATTCAGTAGTGAAAATAATTTCTTCCGATTTTAAACTAGAAGGAAAGAAAAAAAAACAACAATGCAGCAGGGTTTCAGCCCGTGGCTCCGTCATGTCCCTCCCTGGATTTATAAAAAGGTAGGATCACACACACACACACACACACACACACACACACACACACACACACACACACACACACACATCGCTCTAACAGCTGGAAATCAGGAGCCATTCTGAATGTCACTCCTGTCAATCAGCAGATTTCCTTGGAGAAGCAATTCCTCAGTCCATAATTACCCATCTGTCCCTCTGATTCATTGCTCTCACCTCTCTCTCTCTCTCTCTCTCTCTCTCTCTCTCTCTCTCTCTCTCTCTCTCACTTCACCGACCCACCATCACACAGCTGCCCCCACACTCACCACCGCTCGCCGGTAATCACCAAAACCTGAGGATTTTGATTTTCACCACCGTTTAATGCTCAGAAACAACAAAATTGTGAGATTTTTTCGGAGGCTAAGATATCTGATTAGCCTAGCATGCCCTAAAAAAATCCCCCAAAGAACTAGCATGATGGAGCATGTAGATGAGTTTGTGTTTCGCTCTGTGTAATTATGCATTAGTGTTTATGAAACATGGTATTTAACCTTTTCGCGAAGATGCATTCAGCCAGTTAGTGTTGTATTTTGCTTGTTTTATGATTTTTTTAGTTCATTTCGCAGATTAGGTTTTCTTTTGCTCACTAGATTTTGTTTTCTTCCTGCTAGGTTTATCTTCCGTTCTCTAGGTTTTATTTTTTTGTGTCTTCTGCTCGCTAGATTTGTTTCTTGCTCGCTAACTTTGTCCTCCATTCACTACGTTTTCAAAACTTGCTCGCTAGTCATTTGCAGGTTTTTTGGTCCGAAGGTTAGCTTTTTAAAGTTTTAAAGTTGCTCGGTTTATCTTTATCTTCTGTTCACTACCCTGCTGAAAAAAAAAAAAACCCAATAGAAACCTCCACAGAAATTCTAATAGCTTCCACTACAGATACCATTACAGACCATCAGCTAACCGGTAAAATCATTACCATTTAGTGGTCCTTAATGGTATCCACTAGACATAACATGTCACCAATAGAAGGCAACAAATTCACAGAAAAAGACTCACAGCAACCATTAGAGCTTCCATTAAAACCAATACAATTCCCATTATAACCATTACAAATTCTATGAGGGTTTCTGTTGTTGCTGTTTTTTCAGCAGGATAGGTTTATATTTCACTTAGCTTTGCTCATTAGGTTTTTCTCTCTCTCACCAGCTTTGTCTTCCGCTTGCTAGTGTTATGATTTTTATTTTGCTAACTACCATCGTTTTCCACTCAAATAGCTTTTTCTCTCCCTCCCTAAGTTCTTCTTCTGCCCATTACAGAACGAGTCTAGTCATGCGGCCCGCATTACAGTGCATTTATTAGCGTTAGTAAGTAAACACTGTTAGTCCGTTTGAATCAGCATGAGGTACAAAACGATTCACTTTTTGCAGCCGAGTCAAATCGCTTTCACACCTGAGTTCACTCGGAAGCAGGCGGAGACCACTACAACTCAAACGCTCTCTGACCCGAGTGTCATCGCCGCGTTCTCACGTGCCTGAAGAAGCGCACTGAGAGGGAGGACATCCCAGATTCCCATTCAGACAGGATAAACACTGCAGATGTGAAAGCACTCACGGAGGAGCGACACCTCAGTTTGCTTCCCATTGGCTGTTAGAGGAGGTTGTTTTGATTTGTTTTCCAACTCAGAAGTGACGGTGAAGTGTTTAAAATGCCAGCCACACCTCCAAAACTCTGAGTCATGGCTGCACTGAGAATAAACCACCGTCCAAATCATATCTGCTCAGTGGTGCTCCATTTCCAGTGATGGGCAGGGGGGAGGAGTGCTAATACTTTGTGTGAGGAACAGATGGACTATGGTGAGTAGCACTACACCTACGAATGACCTGTTCGGGATGTAGATGCAGAATATCACGCATCAGGAATTTCAGTGCAGGAAATACAAGAAAATGACAAGAAAACACAACAAACAACCAGCGCATTGTGCTTCGCGATGCCGAGCGACGCACGGACACCTTCATAATAAAAGATGGAATGATATTTGGAGTAATTGCGCTGGTGTGTTGAGTTGATGAGAACATTTACCATTTCTCTTTCTAATTATCCAAACTGCTTCATTCCAATTTAATGCTTTGCCCATTAACACGATTGTTTCATAACTTCTCCGGCGTAATAGTTTGCACTGTAGCGCTGTAAAATTCAGAGTATCTCCTTCATCACAAACGTGTCACTCATAAAGACACTTTTGTGTTTCTTAATTAAAAGCGCCCGAGTCCCTGAAAGCTACTGAAGCGTTTGCTAATTAACTCCATTGTGCGAGCGTGTGTTCTCCCGAGAGAGTGCCACGCAAGCATGTGCTTCCATCTGAAACGTCGCTTATCTCTTGTTCGACCACACAAACTCTCATACACAGTCTTATACATGTGCGCACACACACACACAGACACACACACATGCACACACACACAGTGGGAATGCATAGATGTGTTTCACAGCTGGATCCACATCCTCGGCCAACTTGAAGCGTCTCACTAAAACATCTTCCTGCTGCGTCCCAAATAACTCTCCACTCGTGTCCTCAAGGACACACACACACATACACGCACACACACACACACACACAAACACACACACACACACTGAAATCGTTCTCAGTGTCTCAGTGTCTCTGTATGGTATTCGGGTTTATCTCGTTTCTCTTATCGGATGTGACGGCTGAACAAAAGAAGACAATCCTCCCTTTTCTCAGATTTGACGTCTGTCTGAAAAAACATTTTGATGTTTTAGGACAAAATGGACACTGGAGATTTGACGTAAAGCTCCTTAACGTCATCGCTGTAAGATTTTCTTTTTTGGAAGTAAGTCCTAAAATCCTAAAAGACACGAGTTGCTGCTTGAAAGAGAGAAAATAAAAGAGAGAAAAGTCAGGCGGCGTAAAATGATCCACGGAGTAATGTGCCTCAACTCCGGCTAATTTGTTGTGACAGATTGTTGTTGGTCAATTAACCCCGGCACGACGACATGTTATACAGCATGCAGAGATGAACAGAGAGAGAGAGAGAGAGAGAGAGAGAGAGAGAGAGAGGTAACCTGTCTGCCCTCCTCAAATACATTTTAATAAGAAAAGGAAGGACTGAAGTATTAATATGATTCACTGTTTGTAAATTTTGGGAAAAATGTAACATGTTTGATGGTGAATGTCGGTGTGTGATGGAGAATGTCGGTGTGTGATGGTGAATGTCGGTGTTTGATGGTGAATGTCGGCGTTTGATGGTGAATATCGTTGTTTGATGGTGGATGTCAATGTTTGATGGTGGATGTCGGTGTGTGATGGAGAATGTCGGTGTGTGATGGTGAATGTCGGCGTGTGATGGTGAATGTCGGCGTGTGATGGTGAATGTCGGCGTTTGATGGTGAATGTCGGCGTGTGATGGTGAATGTCGGTGTTTGATGGTGAATGTCGGTGTGTGATGGTGAATGTCGGCGTTTGATGGTGAATGTCGGCGTGTGATGGAGAATGTCGGCGTGTGATGGAGAATGTCGGCGTGTGATGGTGAATGTCGGCGTGTGATGGTGAATGTCGGCGTGTGATGGAGAATGTAGGTGTGTGATGGTGAATGTCGGTGTTTGATGGTGAATGTCGGTGTTTGATGGAGAATGTCGGTGTGTGATGGTGAATGTCGGTGTGTGATGGTGAATGTCGGTGTTTGATGGAGAATGTCGGTGTGTGATGGTGAATGTCGGTGTTTGATGGTGAATGTCGGTGTGTGATGGTGAATGTCGGTGTGTGATGGTGAATGTCGGTGTGTGATGGTGAATGTCGGTGTTTGATGGTGAATGTCGGTGTTTGATGGAGAATGTCGGTGTGTGATGGTGAATGTCGGTGTTTGATGGAGAATGTCGGTGTTTGATAGAGAATGTCGGTGTTTGATGGTGAATGTCGGTGTGTGATGGAGAATGTTAGTGTGTGATGGTGAATGTCGGTGTTTGATGGAGAATGTCGGTGTGTGATGGTGAATGTCGGTGTTTGATGGAGAATGTCGGTGTTTGATGGAGAATGTCGGTGTGTGATGGTGAATGTCGGTGTGTGATGGTGAATGTCGGTGTTTGATGGAGAATGTCGGTGTTTGATGGAGAATGTTGGTGTGTGATGGTGAATGTCGGTGTTTGATGGAGAATGTTGGTGTGTGATGGTGAATGTCGGTGTTTGATGGAGAATGTTGGTGTGTGATGGTGAATGTTGGTGTGTGATGGAGAATGTTGGTGTGTGATGGTGAATGTCGGTGTTTGATGGAGAATGTTGGTGTGTGATGGTGAATGTCGGTGTTTGATGGAGAATGTTGGTGTGTGATGGTGAATGTCGGTGTGTGATGGTGAATGTCGGCGTGTGATGGAGAATGTCGGCGTGTGATGGAGAATGTCGGCGTGTGATGGTGAATGTCGGTGTGTGATGGTGAATGTCGGTGTGTGATGGAGAATGTAGGTGTGTGATGGTGAATGTCGGTGTTTGATGGTGAATGTCGGTGTTTGATGGAGAATGTCGGTGTGTGATGGTGAATGTCGGTGTGTGATGGTGAATGTCGGTGTTTGATGGAGAATGTCGGTGTGTGATGGTGAATGTCGGTGTTTGATGGTGAATGTCGGTGTGTGATGGTGAATGTCGGTGTGTGATGGTGAATGTCGGTGTGTGATGGTGAATGTCGGTGTTTGATGGTGAATGTCGGTGTTTGATGGAGAATGTCGGTGTGTGATGGTGAATGTCGGTGTTTGATGGAGAATGTCGGTGTTTGATAGAGAATGTCGGTGTTTGATGGTGAATGTCGGTGTGTGATGGAGAATGTTAGTGTGTGATGGTGAATGTCGGTGTTTGATGGAGAATGTTGGTGTGTGATGGTGAATGTCGGTGTTTGATGGAGAATGTCGGTGTTTGATGGAGAATGTCGGTGTGTGATGGTGAATGTCGGTGTGTGATGGAGAATGTCGGTGTTTGATAGAGAATGTCGGTGTTTGATGGTGAATGTCGGTGTGTGATGGAGAATGTTAGTGTGTGATGGTGAATGTCGGTGTTTGATGGTGAATGTCGGTGTGTGATGGTGAATGTCGGTGTTTGATGGTGAATGTCGGTGTTTGATGGAGAATGTCGGTGTTTGATGGAGAATGTCGGTGTTTGATGGAGAATGCTGTTGTTTGAAGAGAATGCTGAAGAAGAGTTTTATGAAGAGTTTTGGAATTTCAGGGTATTTGTGGGTTGGTGTTTAATGGCATGTCAGTGCTTGATGGGGACTGGTGGTGTCTGCTGGAAAATGTTTTGTGGTATTTGATGGAGTATTTTGGCTTTTAGTGATGTGTTTGGGTTCGTGTGTATTGGAGAACGTGAGTGTTTAATGCCCGATGAAGCTCTAATTACCCATATATAAACAAGATCAATTTAAGTGCAACTGTAAAAGAAAAATGTCATTATTTAAAGAAGCATTTTATCCACTGTGATCATTCTTTTATAATTGCACAATGGCCATAAAATTAATTACATTTTCAGACAGCAGTCAGTTATGAAATGGTCATATTCATATCATTCTGCAGTAAATACTCAGTGCTCAACACTGTGTGAGATTTAACAAGCATGAAATTGACACAAATTGAAGCTTTAGTAAAAACTCCAGTGTAAAATTTGTAACAGGTCGGACAGACGGCAGCTCTCACTGTCGCTTCATATAATGGAGAGCTTTGCTTTTTTTGTCTTTATTATTTAGGATAATTGTGGTTGAGTGTGTAATAAGGGCTCAGGCTGGATCCGCGCTGAGAGGTTAATGATTATTCGCTGCAGGGGCTTCGGGCTCAATCAAGGAATCCTGGGAGAATTATTAAACATAAAATAAAATGGCTATAATAAAGTTTATTAAAATTAAATACCTGACAAATACCATCAAATGTCATCAAACACCTAAATTCAACCCTAATTACTATCTGATAGTCCGGTATTTATTTCATGAATATGGCACCGCTTTTTTTGAGCAACAACAATCCATATTTCTCCAACAAACACCACAGCACTCAAACACTGCACTGGTGTGTCATATCTGTATGTGATTGTTGGGAAGCCCTACAATGTAATTCCTCATTCACACTGATTAATGTGGTGCCATTGTTCTTTTTACAGAACAATTTAAAACCTGGTAAGCATGTCAGTGTTTGATGGTGAATTTTGCTGTTTATTGGTGTTTGATTGTAAATGACTGTAAATTAATGAATGAATCCCAACAGACACCAGCTTTATAATATTATATGTGTTATAATGTTCAGTTAAACTTGATCAGATTTAGATTAATCTTAGACTTATATATTTAAAAATATGTTCTTTTCATTTTTTTTTTTTATCCCTAAGTGGATTGTAAATACTCACGTAATTCACTTTTGTTAAACTGCCATGTGATTATGGATTGAGCGTCAACTTGAAGAACCAGTGAGCTACTTGTACAACATTCTTCTAGAAGAGAACATTTTTCTAGAAGAGAACGTTCTAGAAACGTCTACATTCTTCATACATGCATGAAATCCATGAATATGACAACAGATGTTTTTGGGTTCTACAGTGTCTGAGACAGCGAGAATGCCAGGGGATATAAAAAGCTGTATTCCAGGTCAATATGGCATCATGCTATCTGCTCATTTTATTTATTTATTTATTTATTTATTTATTTATTTAGTTATTTATAAAGGAACATCTTCAGAAGCTTTCAGAATTAGTTTACAAATGTTTCACTCTGCTTAACGTATTTTTCTTACGTAGAATCCTGTGGTGCCGGTATATCATTACAACCAGTCCGTGTTGAACTGAAATTCTGTATGAAATCATTCTCTCATCCGACCACAAACACGTCGATAATTCCATCACGTCTCTCGTCTGGAATCTGATATCGTGTTAAATGTGAACACACACTGGTGTAAACACACTGAACGTGACTGCGAGCTTACAAACCAAATCTCAAGCCATTAGAATTCATCGATCTTTGTAAGAGTCAGGGAAGGTGAACAGTCTGAAACTGAGTTGCTCTGAACTCTGAAGAACTGATCTACGAAAGGTTTGCGTTTGATAAAAAAATAAATAAATAAAAATGATCAAAACAGTCTCCAAGCTGATTTATTAACAAGCGCTACAGAGGATTGAGTCTCGAATAAAATAAAAGTTCTTGCCCGATTATACATAATTTGGGGTGTTTCGATCTAAAAGTGTAAAATAGTGGGTGGAGTCGATGCGAAATCATGTGTGTAAAGTAAAATAATATGACTGAAGGGCAGGTATTAAATTTGTAGAAGCTTATTTACACCACTCAGACAAAATAAAACTAATCTTTAATAAGTTCTTAAAATGATGTCATAGTGATTTCTTGTAATTATGAATGATTAATTAGTATTATAGCACAATGAATTATGGGTTAATATTTGCCACGTGTTCAGACCTCTGATACCAACAGCATGCAATTGACCTCATGTAAACCAGACACACGCTACACATGTCTACACACTCATTTTATCTTCTTACTTTATTATAAATGATAAAAAACCCTGCTGAATTAAACAACAGAAACCATAATAGAATTTGTAATGGTCTTAATGGTTATAATTGGAATTCTATTAGTTTTAATGGAAACTATAATGGTCCATGTCAAGTCTCTACTGGTAAGTTGTTGCCTTTTATTGCTTCCGTGTTTTGTCTAGTGGATATCATTAAGAGGACCAATAATAGTAATAGTAATGGATTTAATGATTAGCTGATGGTTTGTAATGGTATTTATAGTGGAAACCATTAAAATTTCTGTGATGGTTTCTGTTGTTTTTTTTTTTTCAGTAGGGAAGTTTTTTAAAGAAGGAATTAAAGAAAAATACTCAAATACAGTAAATAATGTATGAGGCAGTAACAAAAATACTCAAACTAAGCATCTCTGCAAGATCTAAACTCGTCACAGCTCTCAAGAACAGTTAACACTCACAAAACCCTCATTTACATAATCGTTCCCTTTCCAATTTTGCATACGACATCATTTACATAATTATTATAGACAGTTTATCAGAACTTACGGAAATCCGCGCCCTTTATTTGGAATTTAGCAAGTTTCTAACAGTTTAATTGCTGATTTGAATCCACGGATGGATAGACAGACAGATAGACGGCCATCTGTTGCTCGTTAGTCACATCTCGGATAGCATTCGGGATGGAGTGTGTAAATTGGGAAGGTGGTGTGATGGAGTGTGTGTGTGTGTGTGTGTGTGTGTGTGTGTGTGTGTCAGGTGCAGCGTTACCTGTCTGTGTGATTTTGCACAGCCGAGTGTGTGACGGCTGCCGTGAACGGAAAGTGACTGTTAGTCAAAAGAGCTGCAGTGACAGCAGGCCACAGATGAGTCCTGCTTGAATATTTATGGACTTCAGCACAACATGCCGTAGCGCAGGGTTGCAGTGAGGAAAACCAGTCACGACGAGCGAGATTTTTGCACTGAATTTCTCCATGACGCTCCGGCAGTAACAGAGTAAATAAACAGCCCCTGATTTCAGCAGCCATTTCGCTGTTGGTGTTAGTGGAAATCAAGCAACCTGCGTCATAATTCTGTTTCTCCAGTTTATGAATACAGAGGTTTTTTTCTCAAAATGCTAATGTAGCTGAACGGTAACAGAGACGTGTAGCTAATATCATGGAAACTGCTTGGTATGGCTAATAATCAATTAAAAAAAAATAATAGAATAAGTCTTTGTTACGAATAAACAAATAAACAAATAGACAAATCAATCCTAAACTATTCATGAGGAGGGAGTATTCAAAATACAATAAATGATGAACGAGTAATAACACTCAAAACAAATAAACTCACAATAAGCGATAAACTAGGTGGAAGTAACAACAATACTTACAAATAAACCATAAAGCAAGTACTAGTAACAAAGTGACTTATGATAAACTATACATGCTCACACTAAATACACACGTTAATGATGTTTGAACTGAAAATAATGAAAATACTCATGAAAAACAGTGAACTAGGTAAGGTACTTTATTGTCAGTGTATACAATACAATAAAATTTAGTTTGGCGACTCTTAGACAACTACAAGAGCATTTAAACATAAAACGCTGAAAGGAACTCCCCGTTCCGTTAAATACTCACAATATTAAATACCGACGCTAAATACTCACAATATTAAATACAGACATTCAATACTCACAATATTAAATACCGACGTTGAATACTCACAATATTAAACACTAATGCTAAATACTTACACTATTAAATACCAAAGCTAAATACTCACACTATTAAATACAGACGTTGAATACTCACACTATTACATACCGACGCTAAATACTCACACTATGAAATACCGATGATAAATACTCACAATATTAAATACAGACGCTAAATACTCACACTATTAAATACCGACATTAAATACTCACAATATTAAATACTGATGCTAAATACTCACAATATTAAACACTAATGCTAAATACTCACACTATTAAATACAGACGTTGAATACTCACACTATTAAATACCAAAGCTAAATACTCACACTATTAAATACAGACGTTGAATACTCACACTATTAAATACCAAAGCTAAATACTCACACTATTAAATACAGACGTTGAATACTCACACTATTAAATCCTGACGCTAAATACTCACACTATTAAATACCGACGCTAAATACTCACACTATTAAATACAGACGTTGAATACTCACACTATTAAATACCGACGCTAAATACTCACACTATGAAATACCGATGCCAAATACTCTCAATTTTAAATACGGATGCTAAATACTCACAATATTAAATACAGACGCTAAATACTCACACTATTAAATACCGACATTAAATACTCACAATATTAAATACTGATGCTAAATACTCACAATATTAAACACCAATGCTAAATACTCACACTATTAAATACCAATGCTAAATACTTACAATATTAAATACCGACGCTAAATACTCACACTATTAAATACAGATGCTAAATACTCACACTAGCAAATACCGATGATAAATACTCACAATATTAAACACTAATGCTAAATACTCACACTATTAAATACCAACGCTAAATACTTACTATATTAAATACCGACGCTAAATACTCACACTATTAAATACAGATGCTAAATACTCACACTAGCAAATACCGATGATAAATACTCACAATATTAAACACTAATGCTAAATACTCACACTATTAAATACTGACGCTAAATACTTACACTAGTAAATACCGATGCTAAATACACACAATATTAAACACCAACGCTAAATACTCACACTATTAAATACCGACTCTAAATACTCACACTATTAAATACCGACTCTAAATACTCACACTATGAAATACTGACGCTAAATACTCACACTATTAAACACCGATGCTAAATACACACAATATTAAACACCAACGCTAAATACTCACACTATTAAATACCGACTCTAAATACTCACACTATTAAATACCGACTCTAAATACTCACACTATGAAATACTGACGCTAAATACTCACACTATTAAACACCGATGCTAAATACTCACAATATTAAATTACCGACGCTTAATACTCACACTATTAAATACTGACGCTAAATACTCACAATATTAAATACCTATGCTAAATACGCACAATATTAAATACCGACTCTAAATACTCACACTATTAAATATCGACGCTAAATACTCACACTATTAAATACTGACGCTAAATATTCACAATATTAAATACCGAAGCTAAATACTCACACTATTAAACACCGATGGTAAATACTCACAATATTAAATTACCGACGCTTAATACTCACACTATTAAATACCGACGCTAAATACGCACAATATTAAATACCGATGCTAAATACTCACAACATTAAATACCAACTCTAAATACTCACACTATTAAATACCTATGCTTAATTCTCACAATATTAAATACCAACGCTAAATACTCACAATATTAAACACCAACGCTAAATACTCACTCTATTAAATACCGACTCTAAATACTCACACTATTAAATACTGACGCTAAATACTCACACTATTAAACACCGATGCTAAATACTCACAATATTAAATTACCGACGCTTAATACTCACACTATTAAATACCGACGCTAAATACTCACAATATTAAATACCTATGCTAAATACTCACAATATTAAATACCTATGCTAAATACGCACAATATTAAATACCGACTCTAAATACTCACACTATTAAATATCGATACTAAATACTCACACTATTAAATACTGACGCTAAATATTCACAATATTAAATACCGAAGCTAAATACTCACACTATTAAACACCGATGGTAAATACTCACAATATTAAATTACCGACGCTTAATACTCACACTATTAAATACCGACGCTAAATACTCACAATATTAAATACTGACGCTTAATACTCACACTATTAAATACCGACGCTTAATTCTCACAATATTAAATACCAACGCTAAATACTCACAATATTAAATACCGACGCTAAATACTCACAATATTAAATACCGACTCTAAATACGCACAATATTAAATACTCACACTATTAAATACCGACTCTAAATACTCTCAACATTAAATACCGACTCTAAATACGCACAATATTAAATACTCACACTATTAAATACCAACTCTAAATACTCACACTATTAAATACCGACGCTTAATACTCACACTATTAAATACCGACGCTAAATACTCACAATATTAAATACCGACACTAAATACTCACACTATTAAATACCCACGCTAAATACTCGCACTATTAAATACTGACGCTAAATACTCACAATATTAAATACTCACACTATTAAATAACGACACTAAATACTCACACAATTAAATACTCACACTATTAAATAATGATGCTAAATACTCATAATATTAAATACTCACACTATTAAATACTGATACTAAATACTCACAATATTAAATACTCACACTATTAAATACAGACACTAAATACTCACAATATTAAATACTCACACTATTAAATACAGACACTAAATACTCACAATATTAAATACTCACACTATTAAATAATGATGCTAAATACTCACAGTATTAAATACTCACACTATTAAATACCGACACTAAATACTCACAATATTAAATACCGATGCTAAATACTCACTAATACTCACACTATTAAACACTAATACTAAATACTCATACTATTAAATACTGATGCTAAATACTTACAATGTAATGAGTAAAAAAAAGGCCTCAGATCATGAATTATAATGTCGTGTCCTTCAGGTTCTGCAGTAACACTTTAATGATCAGGATCAGGGTACGCTGGAAAGTCATACATGCTAAACAATGCTAAAATGGAGGCCATACACTTCCATTAACTGTTAGCAACATTAGCCTCGATTGGATGGAGTACATTTGGGGAAAATGGTGGAATTTTGGACCGTGGCAGAGTAGTGTGTGTGTGTGTGTGTGTGTGTGTGTGTGATGGAGTTGGGGGACTAAAACAGTAATTTAAGGCACTATAATGGAGTGTCTCTTGGCTCGCTCTCAGAAGGGGTTTATCCGTCTGAGGCCAACTCGGCAACCCTTTATTTTAGAGTTGTCTACAGTAAAGCAATGTGATCATTAATGTGTGTGTGTGTGTGTGTGTGTGTGTGTATGTGCGTGTGTAAAGGTCTCAGGACACTTTCCTTCTCTTTCTCTAACATTTCCGTGGATATTCAGTGCTGTGATGGTAAAATCAGCCTCACATGTTAGGGAAACGATATTGAACTGCCATTTAACACTTCTACCTTCATACATGATGTATGTAATACACTGTGTGTGTGTGTGTGAGAGAGAGAGAGAGAGAGAGAGAGAGAGAGAACAGCGCTAATGTGAGTGGAAACTCTGCTTGTATCTGTACACACATGACTGCCTCAGTCACAGTGAGGCCACGCCCACTTCATCACGCTTCATTCAGCTTTATCGTGCTTTAATCAGCATCACTTCCTGCCTGAGAGACACACTGCGCTATATTTACTCTCAACCTACGTGATCTGAGAACACCAAACAGCATTATGGGGAATTTAGTACACACTCACACACACACACAGTAAGAGAGAGAGAGAGAGAGAGAGAGAGATGAGAGATGAGAGAGAGAGAGACAGACATGGACAGAGAGAGAGAGAGAGAGAGAGAGAGAGAGAGAGAGAGACAGAGAGAGAGAGAGAGAGAGAGAGAGAGAGAGAGAGAGAGAGACAGAGAGAGAGAGAGAGAGAGAGAGAGAGAGGTTGATCCATTCATCCGCTACGTTTGTACAATGTAAATAAAACGATTGATGAAGCTGTTTCATTTTGTTTGAATCACAAGGACACTGATGATTCTCTCTCTCTCTTTCTCTCTCTCTCCCTCCCTCTGTCCATGACTGCCTCTCTCAGGTTCTGTTCTTATTTTACTTTCTCTTCCCTTAATTTTTCTTCGTTTCACCTTCTCCCTGTTTTATATCATTCTGTCAGTCATTCGCTCTTTGTTTCTTTGTGTCTCTCCTTCTTTCTCTCTCTTTCTCTCACTCTCTCCCTCTATACAGTATATCTGCTCCTCTCTCTGTCTATCTGTCTACCTTTCCATCAGGTTCCTCCTCTTTTTTTCCATTCTCTCATACTGTCTCTCTCTCTTACTCCTGTCTATCTGTTTGTCTCTCTTTTTTAATCTCTTGCTTTTATCCCTGTCTCTCTTTCACTACTTCTATCGTGTCTTTCCTTTCCTTCCCACCAATCTTTTCTACTTTTTCACTTCCTCTTTCATTAAACCTTTGTTTTCTTTTTCTTCCACTCTCGCTCTCTCTCTTTCTCTCTCTCTCTCTCGCTCTCTGCCTCACCGTTTTACAGTCTCTTCTCTCATTTTTCTCTTACTCGTTATGTGTCTGTCTCTTTGTTCCTTCCTTACAGTCGTTTCCCACTTCTGTCTCACTTTACTTTTACTCCCTCTTTCTATTTTCTTAAATCTGTCTATCTACTGTGTCTTTCTTTTCTATTTATTCTGTACATATCTTTTCTTTATCTCTCTGTTTTTCTGTCCATTTTTCCCTTTTTATTCACTATCTCTAATTTCTCTCTCTTTACCAGCTCTCCATCCTCCAGTATCCTGTGTGTGTGGGGGGGGGCTGAATACCCTGTACTGCAGTTTCAGCACCACGGACAGCGCAAGTCTCAGTATATACACCAATGAAACCGGGGTACCATCACTGTGTGTGTGGTGTGTGTGTGTGTGCTGTGTGTGTGTGTGTGTGTGTGTGTGTGTGTGTGTTTCAGACTCACGTGGGATTTTGTTGAGTTCGTTCATGAACTTGTCCTTGAGTTTAGAGAAAGCCTCATCTTTGGGCGCGGCCGCTCCGGGAGAGGAGGACTCGGTGCTGTTGACCCGAACCTCTGGCACAGCACTTGGCACCGGGTTCCCCACTAACGCCTCCCGCCGACTCATCGCTACAATCTACAGCCAGGCACGAGCTGAGAGACAGACAGACAGAGAGACAGACAGGTCAGTTATCATTCATTACACTGTATGAATCCTGAGGAAGATATCCTTAAAGTAATCGTCATGATGACGCACTTAAATGATTCAGTTCAAACTTTGATTCCTGATTCATCACTGTTCCAGGCTGCTAGAAACAATCACATCGATTTTGCCAAGTAAAAAGGGTGGAGCTAAGGTAATAGTTGGTTAGTCAATCAAGTGTGCTAATTAGAATATTAGGCCACACCCAATGAGACAGTTCAGCTGGATGTTTGTTTGCTTGTCCATCGTGTGTTTTGTTTGTTCAAGTTTGGTAACTTTTTCATATTTCACACTTTTTTCCCACTGAAATTGTAAGCGGTTACCGTAGAAACAGTCTAGAGGTTGGCTTCACGACCAGTACTGGCCAAGAACACGATGTCAGAAAGTTGAAAATAATTTCCATCCCGATTGTGTCAGTCTGTGATCTTTATGACTTTGTGAGGTTTTCTCCATTGGCTTCAGTCTGTTATTATTCACAACGAGAGGAGGATAATTACACACGAGAAAGAAGAGAGAGAATGGTGGAGGAAGAACACCATGAAACACTGTGTGCGCGTCCCAAACCATACACCCTATTCACTATATACTCCACATAAACACCATCATCAGTGCACTGTGGGTGTGTCCCAAACCACACACCCTATTCACTATATAGTCCACATAAACACCATCATCAGTCCACTGTGTGCGTGCCCCAAACCACACACCCTATTCACTATATAATACACATAAACACCATCATCAGTCCACTGTGGGTGTGTCCCAAACCACACACCCTATTCACTATATAGTCCACATAATCACCATCATCAGTCCACTGTGGGCATGTCCCAAACCACACACCCTATTCACTATATAGTCCACATAATCACCATCATCAGTCCACTGTGGGCGTGTCCCAAACCATACACCCTATTCACTATATAATACACATAAACACCATCATCAGTCCACTGTGGGCATGTCCCAAACCACACACCCTATTCACTATATAGTCCACATAATCACCATCATCAGTCCACTGTGGGCGTGTCCCAAACCATACACCCTATTCACTATATAATACACATAAACACCATCATCAGTGCACTGTGGACGTGTCCCAAACCACACACCCTATTCACTATATAGTCCACATAATCACCATCATCAGTGCACTGTGGGCGTGTCCCAAACCACATGCCCTATTCACTATATAGTCCACATAAACACCATCATCAGTCCACTGTGGGCGTGTCCCAAACCACACACCCTATTCACTATATAGTCCACATAAACACCATCATCAGTGCACTGTGGGCGTGTCCCAAACCACACACCCTATTCACTATATAGTGCACATAAATGCTATATAGTTCATTTTTTAAAACTTGATGCTCTTATAGTCACTGTGGAAAATAAATACAGCTCTGTGTGTGTGTGTGTGTGTGTGTGTGTGTGTGTGTGTGTACACTGAGGGGTTTTTTCCGTGCTGTCCTCATGAACGTCATGATGTTTGTCCTCGTCGATGACAGGTTTTAATTAGTGTTGGGGTGAAGTGTTTACACAGCTGACTTTATTCACTCTTTCATACAGGTAGAGAGCGAGACAGAGAGATGAAAAATAAGACAATAAAAGATAAGGAGAGACAGATAGATAGAGACAGAGTGTGAGAGAAGAAAATGAAACAGATAGAAGAGAGGAGGACAAAAGGAAAGACAAAAAAAGAAAGGGGGGTATAGAGATAGACAGATAAAAATGGAGAGAGATAGGCAGACAGACAGATAGAGAGAGAGGGATGTGTAGAGAGAGGCAGACAGATAGAGAGAGAGGGATGTGTAGAGAGAGGCAGACAGACAGATAGAGAGAGAGGGATGTGTAGAGAGAGGCAGACAGACAGATAGAGAGAGAGGGTTGTGTAGAGAGAGGCAGACAGACAGATAGAGAGAGAGGGATGTGTAGAGAGAGGCAGACAGACAGATAGAGAGAGAGGGTTGTGTAGAGAGAACATCAGCAGGAGGAGGGTTGAGGATGATCAGGACTGACAGCAGCTCCTGGTGACACGTTAAATTATTCGTTCAGGACGTGGGCGGCCGAGCTGAATTCTGGGAATGTGGAGGAGGACGTGTGTGTGTGTGTGTGTGTGAGACAGAGAGAGGGAGAGAGAGAGTTCTCTGAACAGTGCTAATGTGCACCTGTACAGTTTAGCTTCTCTCTCACAGTGAGTCAGATTTTTACATTAAAGACTCAGAGAGCTGTAATTACACGCACATGCACACACACGCACGCACACATACACGCACGCACGCACACACACACACACACACACACAAACTAGGACAAAAGAAAGTATCTCTTTATTAAGTGTGTGATGTGAGGGGCTGAACGATGAAGATCAGAGTGTAATTACCACCTGCCTGTGCTAATGAGCATCAAAGTGCTGCTGAAAGGACAGACCATATTCACATAAACACCTACACTCTCCATCAAACACGTACGCTCTCCATCAAACACGTACGCTCTCCATCAAACACCTACACTTTCCATCAAACACCTACACTCTCCATCAAACACCTTCACTCTCCATCAAACACCTTCACTCTCCATCAAACACCTACACTCTCCATCAAACACCTACACTCTCCATCAAACACCTTCGCTCTCCATCAAACACCTACACTCTCCATCAAACACCTACACTCTCCATCAAACACCTACACTCTCCATCAAACACCTTCGCTCTCCATCAAACACCTACGCTCTCCATCAAACACCTACACTCTCCATCAAACACCTTCACTCTCCATCAAACACCTACGCTCTCCATCAAACACCTACGCTCTCCATCAAACACGTACGCTCTCCATCAAACACGTACACTCTCCATCAAACACCTTCGCTCTCCATCAAACACCTTCGCTCTCCATCAAACACCTACGCTCTCCATCAAACACCTACGCTCTCCATCAAACACGTACGCTCTCCATCAAACACCTACACTTTCCATCAAACACCTTCACTCTCCATCAAACACCTACACTCTCCATCAAACACCTACACTCTCCATCAAACACCTTCACTCTCCAAACACCTACACTCTCCATCAAACACCTTCGCTCTCCATCAAACACTTTCGCTCTCCATCAAACACCTACACTCTCCATCAAACACCTACACTCTCCATCAAACACCTTCACTCTCCATCAAACACCTACGGAGATGATGGAGAATGTCGGCGTGTGATGGTGAATGATGTCGGCGTGTGATGGAGAATGTCGGTGTGTGATGGAGAATGTCGGTGTTTGATGGTGAATGTCGGTGTGTGACGGTGAATGTCGGTGTGTGACAGAGAATGTGGGTGTTTGATGGTGAATGTCGGTGTGTGATGGAGAATGTCGGTGTGTGATGGTGAATGATGTCGGCGTGTGATGGAGAATGTCGGCGTGTGATGGAGAATGTCGGTGTTTGATGGTGAATGTCGGTGTGTGACAGAGAATGTGGGTGTTTGATGGTGAATGTCGGCGTGTGATGGAGAATGTCGGTGTGTGATGGTGAATGATGTCGGCGTGTGATGGAGAATGTCGGCGTGTGATGGAGAATGTCGGTGTTTGATGGTGAATGTCGGTGTGTGATGGAGAATGTCGGTGTGTGATGGAGAATGTCGGTGTGTGATGGAGAATGTCGGTGTGTGATGGTGAATGTCGGTGTTTGATGGTGAATGTCGGTGTTTGATGGTGAATGTCGGTGTGTGATGGAGAATGTCGGTGTGTGATGGTGAATGTCGGTGTGTGATGGTGAATGTCGGTGTGTGATGGTGAATGTCGGTGTTTGATGGTGAATGTCGGTGTTTGATGGTGAATGTCGGTGTTTGATGGTGAATGTCGGTGTGTGATGGAGAATGTCGGTGTGTGATGGAGAATGTCGGTGTTTGATGGTGAATGTCGGTGTGTGATGGAGAATGTCGGTGTGTGATGGAGAATGTCGGTGTGTGATGGTGAATGTCGGTGTTTGATGGTGAATGTCGGTGTTTGATGGTGAATGTCGGTGTGTGACGGTGAATGTCGGTGTGTGACGGAGAATGTCGGTGTGTGACGGTGAATGTCGGTGTGTGACGGTGAATGTCGGTGTGTGACGGTGAATGTCGGTGTGTGACGGTGAATGTCGGTGTTTGACGGTGAATGTCGGTGTTTGACGGTGAATGTCGGTGTTTGACGGTGAATGTCGGTGTGTGATGGAGAATGTCGGTGTTTGATGGTGAATGTCGGTGTTTGATGGTGAATGTCGGTGTGTGATGGAGAATGTCGGTGTGTGATGGTGAATGTCGGTGTGTGATGGTGAATGTCGGCGTGTGATGGTGAATGTCGGCGTGTGATGGTGGATGTCGGCGTGTGATGGTGGATGTCGGCGTGTGATGGAGAATGTCGGCGTTTGATGGAGAATGTCGGTGTGTGATGGTGAATGTCGGTGTTAGTGTGTGATGGTGAATGTCGGTGTGCGATGAAGAATGTCGGTGTGTGATGGAGAATGTCGGTGTTTGATGGTGAATGTCGGTGTGTGATGGAGAATGTCGGTGTGTGACGGTGAATGTCGGTGTGTGACGGTGAATGTCGGTGTTTGATGGTGAATGTCGGTGTGTGATGGTGAATGTCGGTGTGTGATGGTGAATGTCGGTGTGCGATGAAGAATGTCGGCGTGCGATGGTGAATGTCGGTGTGTGATGGAGAATGTCGGTGTTTGATGGTGAATGTCGGTGTGTGATGGTGAATGTCGGTGTTTGATGGTGAATGTCGGTGTGTGATGGTGAATGTCGGTGTGTGATGGTGAATGTCGGTGTGTGATGGTGAATGTCGGTGTTTGATGGAGAATGTGAGTTTGATGGTGAATGTCGGTGTGCGATGAAGAATGTCGGTGTGTGATGGTGAATGTCGGCGTGTGATGGAGAATGTCGGTGTGTGATGGAGAATGTTGGTGTTTGTTGGTGAGTATTTTTTTATTCTCCTGTTTCCCGTAATGTTACTTTCTGGTATATTCTAATATTTAATCTGAATTTTAGATCCATTCAAATTTATTAAATGTAAACAACAATAAATGATTAATAAATAATTCACATTAATTAATAAAGACCTAAGTAATAAGTTCATTACTATTACTACCACTACTACTATTAATAATAATAATGAGGTGAATATGCAGTTTTTAAAGATGCAGTTTTTAAAGTTAGTGTGTGTGTGTTTGTGTGTGTGTGTTTAAACAAGATTTTGGAGCACAAAAGAATCTTAGCCAGAGATGTCTGATTATATCTGTGTTTAAAGTCAGCGCTTGGCCTTTACACACCTCCTTCAAGCTGCTATTGAGTGATTCATCACAAACACACACACACACACACACACACACACACACACACACTTAACAAAGCAGCAGACTTATGAAAAGAGCTCCAGTGAACAACAACACAAAAACAGGAATACAGAAATCCATAAACAGCACGCTGCTCTTTTTAGATTCGCCTTTATTCCGGAAAACAATTTACTCATCTCAGATAAAATTTGTTTTTACATAAAATTTTTATTGAATGAAAAGATTATTTTAAATAAATAAATAAATATACATACATTATATATATATACACACACACCATGTTAGTTGCTAATAAACGACTGGTCATAAATATCCTGTTGTTTCTGTCTCACTTTAAATTGAAAATACTGTTCTCTAAAAATGACATTTCAGTATTCCGAGAGCCGTATCCAAATCCCATCACCTGCTTCTCCTGGTTTTATGAAAGTGTAAAAGCTTTACCCAATTATCACTCTAGCAGGAGGCGCAGTACCACTCTCACTACTACACACACACACACACACACACACACACACACACGCACACACACACACACTGCTTAATCCTCTGCAGTAACACACATCATCCCCTACGCTGGCATTTCAGCAACAGAGGCTGGATTTAGTTCCTGAGTTCTCACTTCTCTGGAAATAACCCATTTCCCCTAAACCCCAGTGTTCCATAGGTTCTGTGTTCTGTCACTGATTTTTTTTTACAAAATAACAATGTTTCACCTTTCTGTTCCCTTAAATCTTTAAAATATATCTTTTAAATTGCATTAGTTAAAATTCTAATCTTTTTCCAGTTCTCACTGTTCTCCAGTTCCCTCTATTCTCCAGTTCTCACTGTTCTCCAGTTCCCTCTGTTCTCCAGTTCCCTCTGTTCTCCAATTCTCACTGTTCTCCAGTTCCCTCTGTTCTCCAGTTCCCTCTATTCTCCAGTTCTCACTGTTCTCCAGTTCCCTCTATTCTCCAGTTCTCACTGTTCTCCAGTTCCCTCTATTCTCCAGTTCCCTCTATTCTCCAGTTCTCACTGTTCTCCAGTTCCCTCTGTTCTCCAGTTCTCACTGTTCTCCAGTTCCCTCTATTCTCCAGTTCTCACTGTTCTCCAGTTCCCTCTATTCTCCAGTTCTCACTGTTCTCCAGTTCCCTCTATTCTCCAGTTCTCACTGTTCTCCAGTTCCCTCTGTTCTCCAGTTCCCTCTGTTCTCCAGTTCTCTCTCTTCTCCAGTTCCCTCTGTTCTCCAGTTCCCTCTATTCTCCAGTTCCCTCTATTCTCCAGTTCTCACTGTTCTCCAGTTCCCTCTATTCTCCAGTTCCCTCTGTTCTCCAGTTCCCTCTGTTCTCCAGTTCCCTCTATTCTCCAGTTCTCACTGTTCTCCAGTTCCCTCTGTTCTCCAGTTCCCTCTATTCTCCAGTTCCCTCTATTCTCCAGTTCTCACTGTTATCCAGTTCCCTCTGTTCTCCAGTTCCCTCTATTCTCCAGTTCTCACTGTTCTCCAGTTCTCTCTCTTCTCCAGTTCCCTCTGTTCTCCAGTTCCCTCTATTCTCCAGTTCTCACTGTTCTCCAGTTCCCTCTGTTCTCCAGTTCCCTCTATTCTCCAGTTCCCTCTATTCTCCAGTTCTCACTGTTATCCAGTTCCCTCTGTTCTCCAGTTCCCTCTATTCTCCAGTTCTCACTGTTCTCCAGTTCTCTCTCTTCTCCAGTTCCCTCTGTTCTCCAGTTCCCTCTATTCTCCAGTTCTCACTGTTCTCCAGTTCTCTCTCTTCTCCAGTTCCCTCTATTCTCCAGTTCTCACTGTTCTCCAGTTCCCTCTATTCTCCAGTTCTCACTGTTCTCCAGTTCTCTCTCTTCTCCAGTTCCCTCTATTCTCCAGTTCTCACTGTTCTCCAGTTTCTACTGTTCTCCAGTTTCTACTGTTCTCCAGTTCCCTCTTTTCTCCAGTTCTTTCTGTTCTCCAGTTCCCTCTTTTCTCCAGTTCTCTCTGTTCTCCAGTTCTCTCTGTTCTCCAGTTTCCTCTGTTCTCCAGTTCCCTCTATTCTCCAGTTCCATCTATTCTCCAGTTCCCACCGTTCTCCAGTTCCCTCTGTTCTCCAATTCTCTCTGTTCTCCAGTTCCCCGTATTCTCTAGTCTCCACTGTTCTCCAATCTCCAGTCTTCTCCAGTTATTATGATTCTCCATTTAGCTTTTTTCTCCAGTTCCCACTGTTCTCTAATTTGCATGGTTCTCCAATCTTCAGTGTTCTCCTGCTTCCACTCTTCTCTGGTTGAAGTTTTTCCAAGTTTCCAGTATTTTCTAGTTTTCAGTGTTCTCTAATTTTCCAGTAACACGGGGGTTTGAGGAATCCTGTGGAGGAACAGTTGGGTACTCTGTGTGCTTGAGAATGTGTTTAGGTGTAAATGAGATGAGGTGTGTGTGTGTGTGTGTGTGTGTGTGTGTGTGTGTGTATAATTACAGCAGCCCTGCTGATGAGGACTCACACTGCGTTCATTTTACACTCACACCTCTGTGTGTCCTTGAAACCCCCTAAAATGCCAAAAACACCCTTCTGAGCAGAACCTCACGGCGCCCCGTATGAAACCCCTCTGTAGCGGGAGAAATCCAAAAAACCTGATATTAGTCATCAGTCACGTGACCAGCATCACATCACTGATAAACTAATTTATCTCTGAACAGATCTGAAATAACTGTTCACCTCCCAGGTTCCTAGTGTTCCTTAGTGTTCCATAGTGTTCCCCTTGTTTCTATTTTCCCTAAATTCCAGTATTCCCATGTTAGTAAGTTTCCCATTTTCAGTGGTTGCCTTGTTCCATCATGTTCCATCACCAGTTTTCCTAGTTCTCTTATTCCTTCATTTTTCTGTGTTTTTCATTTTCCAGTGTCCCCGATTTATCTTGTGTGTTTTTAAAAACAACATTTTCCATATTTCCAACTTGATTTTTTTCAGCTTTCAGTCTTTCCCCATGTTTCTACTGTTTCACAGTAACTAGTTTTCCTAATTTCTAATGTTCCCCATTTCCCAATATTCTCTGTTGCACAGTATTCCTTAATTTCACAGCATTGCAGATTAACAGATTCCCTCCTTTCACATGTTCTCTAGAGTCCAGTTTTCCAATTTTATTATACTTCCTAGTTTCCAGTTTTCCTAATATTCTTGTTCCATATTTTCCAATATTTCCCAGGTTTCTTGTTTCCTGGCATTATTATATCCAATTTTCATTTCCCCAAGTATTCCACTACTTGTCTAAATTTAATCTCCAGTGTTACCCAGTTTCCATTACACTACCTCTCTCTCTCTCTCTCTCTCTCTCTCTCTCTCTCTCTCTCTGATGGATTAAGATTATCGATCAGTTGCTCGAGTTGAACTGTAAGCATACACTTGTTCTTTCTAAACTGTTCTTCTTTATCCCATCCTGTGTTATTTAATAAAACCGTTACACACGATCATTCTCATCCTGCTTTCGGCGGTGATTGTTTTCGGAGTGATGGCTTTCCCTGATACCCAATCCATCATTATTCCATAATAAAGTTAGCGATGATGTGTGACAGATCCTACATTCTGTAACAAGACTCAAGTGTGCAGTCTGTTTACTTACGCTTAATACCGTAATGTTTCCTGAATGTTAATGTTCAAAATTTCCCGATCCAAATGTTTCGTTTACAACAGTGCTGATGAAAGTGGAACACCAGAAGCTCTTCCCACACTCAGGGCCAAAACCAAAGGGAAGTCTTCAAATCCAGGCTATGTTAGTGATAGTGCTTTATTCCTGCAATCCCCTCCTTCCTCTGCATTGTCTTCTAGGGTTCCCGATTTCCCAGTGTTTCTCAGAGCCCTGTGTTCCCCAGCTTCTGATGTTTCCTATTCCTAGCTTCAGACATTACCCAGTTTCCAGTATGTCCTAGGGTCCTTGTTTGGCATTCCATAGTTCCAGTTATCCCAGCATTCCTGATTTCCACCATTCCTTAATTTCCTTAATAATGCTGCTAGTTTTCAGCATTTCCATTTATTTTCAAATCATCCCCAGTTTCCTTTTCCCTTATTTGTAGCATTCCATGGTTTTCGTGTTTTTAGTTTTCTATTCCCTACCTTTTGTTTTCCCATTTTCAGCATTCCAATACCAGCATTCCTGAGTTTCCAGTGCCCCTAGTTTCTTCATTCTTCAGTTTTCCTACTTTCCAATTTTGTGTTCCATAGTTCCTTTTATTTCATAGCATTCCTAGCTTTCATTGTTTATTCATTTGTTCTCTTGTTCTTTTGCATTCCATATTCCCTAGTTATTTTATTTCCTCTTTGACAGCATTAACAGATTCCTAATATATTCCTAAATTTTTGCATTCCTAACTTACAATATTCCGTAGTTTACAGTGTTTCCTATCTTTCAGCATTCACTAGTTTTCAGCATTTGCTGGTTTTCAAGTCTCCTGCTTTACGTAAGTTGCAGAGTTCACTTTATTACAACATTTATACATTTGTATTTTCCAGATTAACTTAGATTGCAGTTTTCCTTAGTTTCATTTTCCCTAAAAATAACTAAAGACATATATTTTTATTGCTTTAAATCAAAGGACATGTCAAACATCCTTTGTTATGTATGGAACACAGCTGGAGGTCTGGAATATCGATTTGTGTTTGCACTATCCTTGGGGAGTGTGCGGGCGTGTCACAAATCACAACACGCGTTCATTCCTGCAGGCTCTGTATCCTTTTTGCAGCCGTTTCGTGCTTAAAGATGTCATTGTGTGGCTTCTAAAAGCAAGAGAAGTGCACTATTCTGCCTTTATCAGGAGGAGGATATTAAAAGGATGGGAATTGTTCAGCTCGTGTAAAGAGGAACATCCTTATCAGCAGATGAACAACAAAATCTTCATCATTGAATTTCTTTGTATTTTTCTCTCATCCGAGCTTTTCCTTATTAACCGAATATAAAAAGGAAATAATAAACTGCAATTTTTTATTCAAGCTGAAGCTTTTAGTGCACTCAAGGCGTTTGTGTTCTCACTGCGCTCCACAAGGAGCCAAGATGCTTTCAGCACGAAAACCGCCAGATAACATCACACAAAGAGAACCTCCATTAGAGAGAAAGAGAAAGAGAGAGCGAGAGAGAGAGAGAGAGAGAAAGAGAGAGAAAGAAACACACCCACACACACACTCTTCAGCATCACACATCATCTGCGTATCAATATGCATCAACATCATCACCTCCATCTTTCATCCTCACACACACATTCTGTCTCTCCATCCTCACAAACACATTCCCGCTCTCCATCTCTCATTCCTTCTCCTGGATTAGTGAACATGTAAAAGTGACGGTACCCCAGCTTCATTGGTGTTTATACTGAAACATGCGCTGTCCGTGGTGCTGAAACTGCAGTACAGGGTATTCCTCTCTACACTCCCTTACACACACACATGCATGCATACAAAAGCATAGACTCATTATTGATCAGTCGTTCTCTGTCTCTCGCTCTCTCTCTCTCTCCGATGAATGAGATGATCAGAAACAGAGCGATGTCACGGTCACTCTGCAAAAAATAAATACAGAAAGATCCGATGGGAACATTCTCCAGTTACAGTGACCAAAAATGGCAGCAGAAATGTAATTCCTATCGATCTGACAGAGAGAGAGAGAGAGAGAGAGAGAGAGAGAGAGAGAGAGAGAGAGAGAAAGAGGAAGACAGACAGAGAGATAGAAAGGGAGACAGACAGACAGAGAGAGAGAGAAAAAGAGGGGGAAAGAGAGAGAGAGTGGGAGACAGAGGGAGAGAGGGAGACAGACAGAGAGAGAGAGAGAGAGAGAGAGAGAGAGAGAGAGACAGAGAGAGAGAAAGAGAGGGGGAAAGAGAGAGAGAGTGGGAGACAGAGGGAGAGAGGGAGACAGACAGAGAGAGAGAGAGAGAGAGAGAGAGAGAGAGAGAGAGAGAGACAGAGAGAGAGAAAGAGAGAGAGGGAGCGAGCATGAGAGAGAGAGAGAAAGAGAGAGAGACAGTGTGTGTGTGTTTTTTTAAAGAATCCCATCAGACCCCCCACCCACACCCTCAACCCAGGAACCGCCCCCCAGTCTTACTATAAATCCATTATAGTCATAGATTGGTATAAAAGTCCACAGTGCTGTTTATAATGAAGCCTTTCTTGCAGCTGATATCCATTTCCTCAATCCGACCATCTCTGTGGTGACAGCATGTTCAGGTTTTCACTTTTTGTTGTGTTTTGTGCAGACTTGATTCATTTTTCTTTGTAGTTTGTGAGTGAGATGTTCCGTTTTCCTTTACTCCGTTCTAAAACCCAGTTTATCTGTTCTGTGGTGTACAGTTGTTCAGGCTGTTCTGAAAAGTCTAAAGTATTTGGCTGATCTGGGTTGAGCTCTGCCTCCTGTATGTCTGTAAGCGGTTACTCTCCTGTAGCTCCTGGTTCTCCTGCTGTGACTGTTTGGATGATTCTCTTCTTCTCCCCATGTTTCCAGCTCATCTTTATTGTTTTTAAACTCAGCAGTGTGTTTTTGTCCAAGTGTGTTCTTATGTGGGCTCTGTGGTTTCTTCTTTTGTTGCTGCTTCACAGGGTCAGTGCAGTCATTGAGGCCGGAGTCGTTACTAACACTAACATCTGCAGCAGGTTTAGCTCTAACACCACCTTCACCGTCTGTGATGTTTACGGTAACATCCACATCAGCACAATTGTAAGCGTTAGTCGAGGAGATAGAGTCGGTGTTAGGGAGACTGTTGTTTTTGTCACTGACCTTTTCAGTATCTGGCTCTGATGCATCACCACACTGTGTGTCGTTAACTCCAGGCTCTGGCTCCCCGGTGCTCTCCTGCTGACTGTCCCCGCGTTACTGCTGCTGTAGCTTGGAGTCGCTCACTGAGCTAGATGGCTGTGACGCTCTGTGCAGACAGACAAACTTCTTGTGTCTGACGTCCCCACACTCGAAACACCTCGGACATTCTGTGGTAACACGATGTAGCTGCTCTCCCCATGTTTGCATTTAAAATTCACATTATGTGTATTGTCTTGACTATTCAAAGACATAAAAACTTGTCTACGAAAAGACAAGACATGCTTCACTGCCGACTTTTTACAGCCAAGTGAAATCAGTCTCACTGTGTTGGAGAACTTCTCGAAGTGGGCCAGCTCCTTCGTTATTACCTCGTCTTGAATGAATGGGGGCACATCAGAGATGACGACTTGTGTTGCAGGGGCAGACCGAGGGGATACTGGGGCTCCTTTCACCCATATTCCAGTTTGGATCAGTTTTTTGAAGAGGTTTTGTTTTCTTAGGAACACCACCACTGCTTTGTTCATCCAGGAGGCAGAGTAGATGTTCTCACACCTGACCTGCTCTCCCACCACTAACAGAACC
The DNA here is from genome assembly GCF_023375685.1 of Ictalurus furcatus. NCBI lineage: Eukaryota > Metazoa > Chordata > Actinopteri > Siluriformes > Ictaluridae > Ictalurus > Ictalurus furcatus. The sequence goes on from NC_071273.1 coordinate 25,248,948, forward strand.
TCCTCTACCTGAGCTCCACTCTCCGGCACACACCTGACGCCATGCCAGAGAGACCATGGCGTCGTGCTCACTTTCAGCTGTTTACAGCTTGTGTACTTTACCTAATACTTTAGTACTTTCACTTATTTAATCCAGTAGGAAAGTAAATTGTTAAACTTCGTTGATTTTGTAACCGAGATCGAAGAAAGGCTGACAGGACACAGCCGACTCGGGCGAGAGACCTGAGAGGACCTCTATGACCTCTAATATGTAGCGGCAAGGACATTGAGGTTTTGCTGCAAACCAGCAGCAGTGTGGCTGACCAAAGCAGTGTCATTCGCATACAGGAGTTCAAACAGTGATGATGTCATGACTTTTGACTTGGCTTTCAGATGATGAGGGTTGAAGAGGCTGCCATTAAGGCCATAGTTAAACTGGATACTGTCACCCCTGGAGATGCCATTGCGGACCAAAAATGTCACAGCTGCCAGGAATAAATGGAAGAGGACTGGAACCAGTACACACCCTTGTTTAACACCAACAAGGACTTCAAAGGGCTCTGACTCAAGACCATCTGAGATGACTCTTGCCATTATACTATCATAAAAGTCACGTAAAACTGATACAAAACGAGGAGGGCAGCCGCATTTCCCCAACGTATCCCACAGCAGCTCTCTATTCACTGTGTCGAAGGCCTTTGTTAGGGCTATAAATGCTAGGTACAGATCCCTGTGCTGCTCTCTATATTTTTACTGTAGCAGTCTCACAACGAAGATGTCTAGAGTTCCACGGTTGTGCCTGAAGCCACACTGAGATTCTGGAAGGATAATGTCCGCCACATTTGAAAGATGGTGGCTAAGCATGACATGAGCAAGTACTTTACCAGCAGTAGAGAGAAGTGAGATGCCTCTGCTGTTGCTGCAGTCGGCTTTGTCTCCCTTACATTTATATATCATGATGATGTTTTGCCAGAGGTCCAAGCGCTGGTAATAAAATGATGCAAAAGACAAGAGCCTCCATGTGTAAGGATTTCAGCAGGACTGCTGTGGGACAACAGCCTTATTTTTTAGTCCCTTCACAGCTTCTCATAGCTCATGTAAAGATGAACAGGCATCACGTTTAGTCAGGGGTGGAAGCTGCGGAAGTTTTTCAAGTAGGGAACGATCAACAGGATTGACGCAGTTGAGCAGTTCTCTCAGATGTTCTGCCCACCGCAGGAGGATGTCATTTAGACCCTTGAACAGAGGGGAACCATTCTTTGACCTTACTGGGTGGCCAGAATGATGTGTTGGACTGCAGACTGCCTTAACGGCAGCATAGAAGTTGTGCATGTCTTTTGTATCAGCAAATTGTTGGACTTCTCATGCAGTCTCTACCCACCAGACATTTCAGACATTTGCTGCAACTCGTTCTGAACATGATTGTGAACATATCTCCAGTCGTTACGAACATCGGCACAGCTTGGCCAGTGGAGTAAGGGAGCTTAATTTTTTCTGCGTTATTCTCATCAAACCAATCACGATGCCTCCTTGTTGTATAGCCTAGAGACTCAGCGGACGCCTCAATGATGATCATGGTGAGTTTCGACCATTCTTCAGTAAGTGAAGATACGGTCCTGTTTTCAGACAGAGCAGGATCATGCAGGGATTGCAACTTGGTGGAAGTTGTGTTGGAAAGTGCACTTCTGATAGTAAGATCGTTGCAAGACTTAACTTTGAGACATTGTCTAGATTTCTGTCTTTGAACAGCCTGTCCAGCATTCAGCACCTCACACTGCTCTAGTTGACAAGACTTCATGCATGTACAATCGCATAGTCCAATAAATGTCAGTGCATGGATCGAGGATGCATCCAGGATGCATCTTTTGTTGATTATTTTTTATACAATTTTTGCTGGAATAAGGTGTTGGTGATTGTTAGCTCGAATTGAGCACAGGTGCATAGTAGACAAAGGCCACTGTCATTGGGGTTTCCAATCCTGTGTTGTCCTATGACCCCACTCCAGACATGGTAAAAGAAAAGCTACGTAAAAGCTGTTCTTGGTTGGATCGTCAGATCTAGTGTGGGAGTATGATCAGTGGGATGTGCAGCGTCATTAATCTCTCGTTTACAGCTACTGGAGTCTCTGTAAGTTGCTTTAACAGAGAGGTATGGATGGCAAGACCAACGCCATGAATTCGTCGGGAATCTGCTGGGAGACCTTTCCAGAAGAAGGTATAGCCCTCGCCAACTTCGGTGAGTGATCCTTCATTCTGCAACCTAGTTTCACTCAAAGCTGCAATGTCGATATTGTATCTATTTAGATTCACAGCAACTACTGCAGTATGCCACGGGCGCCTCTCAGAATCTGTGTCGAGTAGTGTTCAAAGGTTCCATGTAGCAAAATTATGTTTAAAGTTTTGGGGGATGCCCCGACAGGAGCGGAGCCTGTCCGAGGGAAGTGGAACAGACAATGTTTGTACCACCTTTTCTAGGTCCCTCCTCGTGTGGGGTGAGCAGTGCAGGTTCTGAATAGGACTGCTCAGCCACTTGAGAGCCAAAGGAGCCTGCTGTTCCTGACCCAGGTTCCAGCGGCCATCTGACCAGAGCCGCACGCGTGCAGATCACGAACTAGAGACTTCCAGCTCCATCCTGAGCCTGTCTCCGTTTCGCATGAGGTTTGCCAGCTCATCCCAACTAAAGTGGAAAAAAGCTGCCTAATGCCTGACACCATTGACATGCAGTCAAGACGATGTATTGTCTCTATGTGTGAGGAAACCGTTGACTCACTATGGAGTTCATCCACCTTCCATACACCAGCCACAGCTGCTGCCCTGCAGTTCACCCCGTAACCCCAGGCTCAAAAGGACACCACCTGCGTTAGCCACTGTTTTCAGGGTTCTCAGTTGAACCTGCCCTCCCTGCTTAACGCCCACGGTCATACTTCAGCTGAAGCCTTGTTCACTGGTGATATAGCTTCAAGGAGCAATCCTCTACTTGGTGTTCAACCCCACACCACGGTGAGGTACTGGTTAGATTTGGGGGGGGGGGGGCAAAAGTAACTAATAAACACACACAAATGCACACTAACACACTTTAACACACAGTTCCTCTAATTATATCATATACAGATGACCAAACACACACCTCACTCAGGTTTGTGACAAATAATTCCCTCAGACACACACACTGAGCTGTGAATGTTTCACTCGACTGGGCCATCTCTCTCTCTCTCTCTCTCTCACACACACACACACACACAGGGCCATCTGCTTTAAATCCCCAACAATACAGAATAACCCTGGAGGCTCTGAGAGGCTTTAATGCTGCTCTTTTTAAAGCACCAGTACGTTTCTGGACGCGATTTTCTCTCTCCGACTGAGAAATTTAAATTAGCCTGGTAATTAATTAGGCACGGATGAGTGGAGCGACCATAATGACAGAGAGAGAGAGAGAGAGAGAGAAAGAGGTGGTGATATATCGATAGTAGGGAATGGGGTAAAAATACTGAACACTTTCAATATCATCCTTTCAGTAATCTGTTGTCTAAGGCAGAGCTCGGTGTGTTCGTGCGCGTGTGTGTGTGTGTGTGTGGGTGTGTGTAAATATAGGGTGAAACACCATGCACTTTGGGGGAAAAGCTGCCACTCGTGTGCTATAAAAACATTATGTCATTAAGATTTAGACACTAAAAATGTTTACATGTACAATTTCTTTGAAAGACGTTGTGTGCAGTTAATAATTAAGAAAAAAAGTGAACATGTAAAGATGTAAATCTGTACATTTCTAGTGTGTACATTGTAAAATAGATGAGTGGTAGAATATCCCCCCAAACGCCTGTCGGTTACCGTAAAACCCCGTATGCACATTCATTACCATTTGAGAATGCAAACAGTGTTTTAATCACTTTCTAACTCTCATTAACATTACAATTATTTTAAAGTGTTAAATTTTACTCTTCAGTGTAGGCCTAGCTCATATTTTTCCCCTTTCAGCTGGCATCGCTAATAAATACTGTACATTTACCTGACGTTAGCTATATACTTGTCTAATGTATTAGTTTGTCTAATGTTTATTAGCAATGATCATAAGAACAATGGAATCCGTAATACCAAATTGTCTCAACTCACATGACATTGATGAGCTTCTTTTTTTATGTTACAGGTTACAAAATGGACTGAGGCTAACTTGTTTTATACCGTAACGGAATGAATGTCATCACACACCAGTACAAGGATTTTATAGTGGTGCGCTGGAGCTAGCATGGCTAGCACTTACTGCTCCATGTACACCCTAACCCCGTCTACAGGAGCAAATAACAATATCAATGGAAAAAATGCAGTTATCTGAAGTTCAGGAAGAGAAAGAGTGCTGATTACAGACGACTAAGATCATCAGAATTTCACATTAGCAGCTGTATTGTGGGTGAATTATAGGAGGTGAAAGCTGTAATTATTCCAAACACAGAATGTGCATACGAAAAGAAAAAATATCAAGCGACCCCCCACACCTCGACTCCGAATGCCTGATTGAGTTTTGTTTCCTTTTGAAAAGAAATTAAAATGAAGACAGAGGTCAAACAGGACGAACAAGAAGTAGAGAGAAAAAGGAAAGAGGCGGGACCTTCCATTATGAGAAAATCACCATGAAACTTTCCCAATTGACCCCGTGGTGACGAGTTCCTCCGTCTGCTAGAGAGCTGAGTGGCTTTCAATCAGAGATCATTGTTCTTCCAGGAGGCTGGAGCTCCAGAAGCACTGCGCTCGTTAAGCAGATGCTGAGAACCGCACACTCTTTACTTCATTCTGCTCATTAAAGGGATGCTTCAGGAGGGAAGAATCTATTTTGCACAAATGTTCCACTTAAAAACAATCGATGAGCCAAAACATTCTGGAGTTTTATTTGGAGCTTAAAAAAACCCCCCACACTTCTTAAGGTGTAAGAGCTCTGAGGCTAACATGAGGAACTAGCAGAGACAAAAGACAGGGATGTGGGAATGTCTTTGATCACATGTAAGGAAATTGAGCCCACATATGCAAATTAAAGTGGGTGAGTGGGTATGGCTTTAATACCATAGGTGGGGAATGTGGGCATGTCTTCAAGACCATACAGTACATGGGGAGTGTGGGCGTATCTTTAAGACCATACAGTACATGGGGAATGTGGGTGTGCCTTTAAAACCATACATGGGGAATGTGGGCGTGCCTTTGAGACCATACATGGGAAATATGGGCATGTCTATGATATCATATATGGGGAATGTGGGTGTGTCTTTGAGATCATATATGGGTAATGTGGGCATGTCTTTGAGATCATACATGGGGAATGTGGGTGTGTCTTTGAGATCATACATGGGGAAAGTGGGCTTATCTTCAAGTCCATATAAGGAAATGAGTGCAGCTCTGAGTGGGCGTGACTTTAAGACTATACAAATAGAATGTGGGTGTGTAGTTGATTTCATCTGTGGAAATGAGAGTGGCTCTGAGTGGGCGTGTTTGTGAGGTAGCAAATGCGGGCAATGCGGGCATGTCACTGCATCCATATATGAAAATATAGATGTGGCATTGAGTCCAAATATAGAAATCAGTGTGGCCCTTAATAGGTACATCTTTAAGACAATACATGAGAGATGTGGGCGTGTCACTTTGTCTGTATATGGAAATTGAATAGGCCGCACAGTGGCTTAGTGGTTAGCACGTTCGCCTCACACCTCCAGGGTCCGGGGTTCGAGTCCCGCCAGGCCCTGTGTGTGCAGAGTTTGCATGTTCTCCCTGTGCTGCGGGCGTTTCCTCTGGGTACTCTGGTTTCCTCCTAGTCCAAAGACATGCATGGTAGGCTGATTGGCGTGTCCGTAGTGTATGAATGGGTCTGTGAATGTGTATGTGATGGATTGGCACCCTGTCCAGGGTGTACCCCGCCTTGTACCCGATGCTCCCTGGGATAGGCTCCAGGTTCCCCGTGAGCCTGAAAAGGATAAGCGGTAGAAGATGGATGGATGGAAATTGAAGTGTGGCATGAAATCTGCATATGGAAATGAGAGCAGCTCGAGTGGGCGTGTCTTAAAGACTATACATGGAGATTGTGGGTGTGTCTTTGACTCCATATAAGGAAATGAGAGCAGGTCTGAGTAAGTGAGCCTTTCAGATCATACAGGAGAATTGTGGGAGTGTCTTTGAGTCCAGATATGGCAATGGGAGTGACTCTGAGTGATTTTGGTCTCTTACACCCCCAGCAAAAAACAAACAAACAAAAATACTTACATGACTTTTTTTTTTTTTTTTCCGGGTGTATACAGTATATATAGAAGCTAAAGAACTGTTACAGTTCACTGCAGCTGTAATACCTCTCTTAGACAGCAGAGTGAAACAGGTCAAATTACAAACCGCTCCTTTAAAACTGGGATATTTTTTCTATATTTTTTAAAACCCTCACACAGTTTAAAAAAATAAATAATTGTCTCTAAATAAAGAACACCTGACTTATCTCCTCGATGTACTGTACATTATACCCCCTGCTGATTTTGTTGGAATTTTCAGTTTTCCGGTACCGGAATTCAGTCAGCAGGGTGATGTTTTAATCCTGTGATCCCTCAACTCAGACTTGGATCCAAACCCAGGGCCTTTATTTCCTGCCAAACTCTTCTGCTACTGTGCACAAATCCTGCTGGAGAAACTGTTTCCTCCTGATAATTCCGAGAGAGGAATTGTGTATCACATCGATTAACATTGCGTCGTTATCTCCTTCCTCAAACACACGTTCAGCATGCTTGCTTTTTTTTCCATTTAGAATTAGAAAGCTCTCCGGTAATAACGACTAAAACGCCTTAATCACTCAAGAGCCTGGTGAAGAGGCGAGCTGTTGGATCAGCCGCGATTAGCAGCCCCATTCTGCCTGCTGATTGGCCAGGGATAAACACAATAAATCACTATTAGTGAGGAGTATCAGTAAATCGAAAAGAGAAGAAAATGGACATAAATCGAGTGATTGATCAGGCTCATTAAAGTGGGAAAGGAAGTAGGGTACAGATGTCTGAGAGCTCAACAAAAGTCCGCTTTTATTTCAGACACTAATCCCAAATTTTGTCCAATCACTTTTCTCAGACGAGACTCCATCATTCTTCACTAATATCAATCCAGAACTGTTCTCAGACCGAGCACCCGACCCTAAACAGGACGCTAGTTTCTCTATTAGCATGCAGATTGGACTTCTCCTAATAACACTCCTCAAAGCCATCGAGTTGATTTTTCAATTTCGTGCTGCTTATCTCCCCCTCGCCTCGTAATGAAAATTTCCATCATTGCAGAACGAGAGGGCGACTAAAGCAGGGGTTTTAGCCATTTTGGCTAACGAGCACTCTTATCTCGGAAAGTGTTGGCCTTTCGCAAAAATAAGACACGCAATCATGGCTCGGACCCGCTGCGCCGTGATTACAGGACGATTTGGACGGCTGGAAATTGGCCTGTTGTCCCACAGAGCGACAGAATAGAGGTGTAAACAAAAGCAATTTCTGTTTGTGATGGTAAAAATCCCCACAATCACAGTGAAATTAACATGACGGAGGACGAGTGCAGCACGGAGCCATGTAAACCACGCCCACATTTACTAGACAGTTAATAATGTTATGAAAAACAAATTCAGAAAGAGATTGAGGACTAAAGTTTGAGTACTTTTAGACATACTTGTGATCTCATACTCTCATACATAAGCTATATATTTTCTCAACGTTTCCATAGGTGTGTTGTTCCCACTGTTCCCTTGTTGCCAGTCTTTCCTAGATTTTTAATGTTATGTGCTTTCATGTTTTGCCTGAATTTCCCAGTGCTTCCCAGCATCCAAGTTCTAGCCTCCTCGTTCCCTCTTTGAATTGTTTTCCCATTTCTGAAGCTCCCTATTTTCAGTTTTTTTCACTGTTATCCAATCCCCAGTGTCCCAAAGATTCACTATTTTTAATTTCCATGTTTTATAGTTGTCTAGGGGCAGTGGTGGCTTGGTGGGGAGCAGTGGTGGCTTGGTGGGGGGCAGTGGTGGCTTGGTGGGGGCAGTGGTGGCTTGGTGGGGAGCAGTGGTGGCTTGGTGGGGAGCAGTGGTGGCTTGGTGGGGGCCAGTGGTGGCTTGGTGGGGGGCAGTGGTGGCTTGGTGGGGGGCAGTGGTGGCTTGGTAGTAACTTGATGGGGGACAGTGGTGGCTTGGTGGGGGGCAGTGAGATACTTGATGGTTAAGGCTCTGTGTTACTGATCGGAAGGTCGGGGGTTCAAGCCCCAGCACTACCAAGCTGCCACAGTTGGTCCTTTGCGCAAGGCCCTTAACCATCTCTGCTCCAGGGGCGCTGTATCATGGCTGACCCTTCGCTCTGACTCCAGCTTCCTGACATATTGGGTTATGCGAAGAAAAGAATTTCACTGTGCTGTAATGTATACGTGACCAATAAAGACTCATTTTCATTGGTTTCAAACATTTCAGTTTTCCCAGTTTCCTTATTTTCCCCGTTGTTCCCTAGTCTTTAATGTTCTTCAGTTGGCAGGTTTCATTATGATGAAGTGTTTACTAGATGAATGTGTAACCAATATTCTCTACTTTCCAGTGTACCTTAATAAAGTGCACAAGTTTATTTGATTGTAGTTTACTTAGCTGCACTTAGTTACTTGTTCCCTAGTTTCCAGCACTTTCCTAGCTTTCTCTCTCTGATGATAGTAATGGGATCAGACATGCTAAATGATCATGTGCTGAAGCACCAGCAGCCAGTTCTTCACTGGCATTTAAACTGGAAAAGGAGACGATTGGTCTCGTGTAGTAATGTTTGGTCTCGTCACTTGCCAGGAGGAAGAAATCAGCTTTGTTTCGGATCACGAGAAATGGAAAAGCAAACAGATGTGTTGTGGCTCAGTGTGTATACGATGACTGGCACACTATAAATAAAAAAATAAATAAGAAAAGTGGTCTATTTGAGATACATTAAGCTGTGGGTGAAGCCATTTATCTGAAAATGGAGTCTCGTTTGACTGCGAGTGTAATATCCTAATTCAGAGACGTGCGCTAAGAAAAAAGGCGAGTCTCTTCCTGTGTCATTTCCCAGCAGTGCTTTAGCCGCCGCAGTGTCGCGTGTATGTGTGTGTGCTGATGGATCCATTTTAAAGCATGGCTGATTTCTCTCCCTCGACTCCCTCTTGGCCCGGCTAACAGCTTGTTCAGTCAAGGGTTATCAGCTGCAGATGGTTTCAGACAATAAACATGCTCAAATACGGGGGTGGAAACTAAAATATGATTACGATTCTCTCTGCACTTCTTCTCGATTTCTCTTCCTCTCATTCTGCATGTCTGCTTTTTCTTCATACATCAGAATGATATCCGCGTTATATGTTGCTATTTGCGTTCGAGTTCTTATTAAAACCTCATTAAAGCAATAACCGTCGGTGTTAATGAGTTACTGTTGTCTCTGAAAGAATAACACCTGATTGTTGACTGCATTCAGCCAATCAGAACAGAGCTGTTATATAGCACATGGCTGTTGAATCCTGGATCCTGATTGGTCAGAAGGTGTTCATTAATTTTCTATAACAGCACTCGATCTAATACAGTATCATTTCTATAGCAACGGCTCATTCACAGGGACGTGTACAGCAGACGCTCCGCGTAACCACAGACTGAAAAAGAATCGTTAATGTGGTGAAGTTTTCTGTGAAGAGACTTTTATGTAATGGTTGTGGAAGGAGTCTCCAGTGTCAACGCTTTGTAATGATCAGAGGTATAGCTGTTTCCGACATCTTCAGGACACAAGAGTTTACGTTTTTTGTGGTTTCTCAGTAACACGACAAGCTGATTTCTTTTGTGTTTTTTTTAAAAGAGAGGCTGGTGAGGGAACGACTGTTTATAGTCATGTATAATACGTGTAGTAATGTGTGCATATGTGTATAATATGTATATTAATTTCATTTATGTATTAATGTGTATATTACAGTATGTGTATTATACCTTTATATAATACACAGTATGTGTATTATAATGTATATTAATATTGTATAATGTGTATAAATGTGTATAATGTGTATTAATGTTTGTAATACATGTAAAATACTATGTATAATCTAACCCCTAAAATACCAACCCCACATTATCCTTAAAAATATATATATACACTCTGGCAGTTACAACTCTACTCTGCGAACTTTGCTTTTCTAGAACTCAATTAAAAGATCTTGTATAGTAGCACTACTTGTATTGTTCTCCGCTTGATATATCACTTTGCTTGTATTTCATCATTTGTAAGTCGCTTTGGATAAAAGCCTCTGCTAAATGAATAAATGTAAATGTAAATACATATCTAATTTGTATATGTGTAGTAATATGCGTGTGTGTAGTAATGTGTGTATTAATATGTGTATGTGTAATAATGTGTGCATAATTTGTTTATTAATATGTTTGTGTAGTAACGTATATAATTGTAATGTATTATTACGTTTGTGTGTAGTAATGTGTGTATAATTTGTGTATTAATATGTGTATGTGTAGTAATGTGTGTATTGATGTGTATGTGTAGAAATATGTGTATCAATATGTGTATGTGTAGAAATGTGTGTATTAATATGTGTAGAAATTTGTGTATTAATATGTGTATGTGTAGTAATGTGTGTATTGATGTGTATGTGTAGAAATGTGTGTATAATTTGTGTATTAATATGTGTAGTAATGTGTGTATTAATATGTGTATGCGTAGAAATGTGTGTATAATTTGTGTGTTAATATGTGTATGTGTAGTAATGTGTGTATTAATGGTGTAGTTATGTGTGTATTGATATGTGTATGTGTAGTAATGTGTGTATTGATGTGTAGTAATGTGTGTATTAATGGTGTAGTTATGTGTGTATTGATATGTGTATGTGTAGTAATGTGTGTATAATTTGTGTATTAATATGTGTGTAGTGTGTGAATTAATATGTGTACGCATAATAATGTGTATAATTTGTGTATTAATATGCATGTGTAGTAATGTGTACATAATGTGTGTATTAATATGTGTATGTGTAGTAATGTGTGTATAATGTGTGTATTAATGTGTATGTGTAGTAATTTGTGTATAATGTGTGTATTAATATGTGTATGTGTAATATTGTATATAATTTGTGTATTATGTGTGTGTAATACTGTATATAATTTGTGTATTAATATGCGTGTGTATAACGTGTGTATTAATATGTGTAATGTAGTAATGTGTGTATAATTTGTGTATTAATATGCGTGTGTAGTAATGTGTGTTTTAATATGTGTATGTGTAATAATGTGTGTATAACGTGTGTATTGTAGTAATGTCTGTATAATTTGTGTATTAATATGCGTGTGTAGTAATGTGTGTATTAATATGTGTATGTGTAGTAATGTGTGTATTAATATGTGTATGTGTAGTAATGTGTGTATTAATGTGTGTGTAGTAATGTGTGTATAATTTGTGTATTAATATGCGTGTGTAGTAATGTGTGTATTAATATGTGTATGTGTAGTAATGTGTGTATTAATATGTGTGTGTAGTAATGTGTGTATAATTTGTGTATTAATATGCGTGTAGTAATGTGTGTATTAATATGCATATGTGTGTATAATGTGTGTGTTAATATGTGTATGTAATGTGTGTATAATTTGTATATTAATAGGCGTGTGTAGTAATGTGTGTATTAATATGTGAATGTGTAGTAATGTGTGTGTAGTAATGTGTGTATAATTTGTGTATTAATATGCGTGTAGTAATGTGTGTATTAATATGCATATGTGTGTATAATGTGTGTGTTAATATGTGTATGTAATGTGTGTATAATTTGTATATTAATAGGCGTGTGTAGTAATGTGTGTATTAATATGTGAATGTGTAGTAATGTGTGTGTAGTAATGTGTGTATTATATGTGTAGTAATGTGTGTATTAATATTTGTATGCTTAGAAATGTGTGTATAGTTTGTGTATGTGTAATAATGTGTATATTAATAGGTGTATGTGTAGTAATGTGTGTATTGATATGGGTAGTAATTTGTGAATTAATATGTGTATGTGTAGTAATGTGTGTATAATTTGTGTATTAATATGTGTATGTCTAGTAATGTTTGTATAATTTGTGTAACTAATAAAACCTCCTGCAATTATTTATATTTTATTTGACTCGTGAGAAATAAACTGAGTTGTGTTCCGGGAAAGTGTTGTTTAAAGTAGAACTGCATCAAACTCCACACCCAACAACCAACTCCATTCTCACATTACCGTGTGTGTGTGTGTGTGTGTGTGTCCATCACCCGGAGCGAGTGTGTCCGTGTGGACCTGAAATAGCTCCCTCCCTCCATGGAGCAATCTGCCACTTCATGCATCTCACCCTCCTCATTTCCCTCCATCAGTGTGCATCTGTGATGGTCTGTGATGCATCACCACGTCCCAGCATGCCGAGCGCCTCCTCCACCGGCTCTGAGCTGTAGTGTGGATTAGCTCAGAACAAGAGAACACGGTTGGAAGGACACTTTTAGCCCATATTCCAGCGTCTACCAGTGGCCACCAATTTGTTTTCCAGTGTCCAGTGTTCCACATATTCTCGTCTTCTCCAGTTTACAGTGTCCTCCATGTTCCACTACTCTAGTCTTTCAAATATTCTCCAGTGTCTTGTGTTTTCCTTTTTAGGTTTTTCCATATTTCCAGGGTTCCCTACTTTAGTGTTCTCCAGTTTCCAGTGTCTCTTACCTTCCAGTGTTCTCCAGTTTCCAGTGTCAACTACTTTCCTGTGTTCCTTTCTTCCAGTGTTCTCCTGCTTCAAGTGTCGCCTACTTTCCCGTGTTCTCCAGTTTCTAGTGTTCCCTACTTCCAGTATTCTCCTACTTTCAGTGCCACCTACTTTCCAGTGTTCTCCAGTTTACAGAGTTCCCTACTTTCCCATGTTCTCCTGCTTTCAGTGCCACCTACTTTCCAGTGTACTCCAGTTTCCATTGTCACCTACTTTCCAGCATTCTCCTGCCTCCAGTGTCACCTACTTTCCAGTGTTCTCCAGTTTCCAGTGTCACCTACTTTCCAGTGTTCTCCAGTTTCCAGTGTCACCTACTTTCCAGTGTTCTCCAGTTTCCAGTGTCACCTACTTTCCAGTGTTCTCCAGTTTCCAGTGTCACCTACTTTCCAGTGTTCTCCAGTTTCCAGTGCCACCTACTTTCCACTGTTCTCCAGTTTTCAGTGTCCCCTACGTCCAGCGTTCTCCTTCTTCCTGTGTCCCCTACTTCCCAGTGTTCTCCAGTTTCAGTGTTCCCTTGATCCCTACGTTCCATGTTTGTGAGTAACCAATGTTCCATATTTTTTACCGTTCTCCACTTTCTAGCATTCCACACTTTGCCATAATTTTCTCTTCCAATGATTACATTGTTTCAGGTGTTTCCTCATTCCAAATGCCCCTTAGAAACCACTGTTCTCCAGCTGTTCCTGAATGTCCCATGATACCTAGTTTCCAATGTTCCATAGTCTCCCATCTCGTGTAGCTTTTGTTTTCCCACTTGTTTCCTCGTCTGCCATTTTCTAGCTCTCCCTCTGAGTGAAAATCGTGTCCTAGTTATGACTGTCAGTTTGTTCATACTGGAAAACAAATCTAAAATGACGTGTAATAACGTAAAGACGCGGCGAGCTCACACATCGTTGCTGACTACCCGGTGTTCACGATCTTTATGTGTGTGTTGATAAAAACAATAGCCCAGAATAGATCAGTTAGAACAGAGAATAGTGAAGTGGGAATCATTTTTACAGAGCTGCTGTTTTCACTGTGGTGTGTTTGACTCATATGCAGGGACACACACTCATACACACACTTTATCTTATCACTCATCATCTCATTAATCCCATAATTATGCACATGGACACCAATTTCCCAGAAGGGACAACAATGTGTGTGTTTGTGACTGAGGATAAGCCCTCACTAATGCTGCATTCAAATGCAGTCGTGTCTCACAGTGTTAACGATTCCACATGGACGGCCCACTACTGTGGCACTCAGAGTCTGTTTCTAGTCATTTACTCACATATCTGTGGAAAACGTTCATACTCCTGACAGTTCTGTGGGGTTTTACCTTCCATTTCCCGTCTTTCTTTCTAACCTGAGGAAAATACTGATATTCCTAATGCTTTTGTATCATTTACAGTTTCTCTGCATCTTAAATCGTCCATATAAATCTTTCATCTATATGCTAACTGTCTAAAAAGTAATTCAAGTCACACAGAGCCTTTTCTTGGCAATTTACCAACACGTCTGAGGAAAATGTTGACGTTCAGAATGGTTTTGTGTCAGTTACATTTTCTCTCCGTCTTATGGTGTCCATATAAATGAATTTATCTATGTGCTAGCTAGCTAAATTATCATTTGCGCCATTCAAAGGTTATTTATTAGCAATTTAGCACCAAATCTGAGGGAAATGTTGACATTCCGGTGGTTTTCAGTGATTTACACTTTCTCTACATCTTATATTTGCTGTATAAAAGACTTCATATATGTGCTACCTAGCTATATTGTACTTTTAGTCACACCGAGTATTGGTTTTATTAGTTTACCACCAAATCTGAGGAAAATGTTGATATTCCTGATGGTTGTGTGTCATTTACTTTTTCTGCACATCTTAAACTGCCAATATATAAATATTTTCGCCATGCACTAGCTCATTAAGTCGCGATTTTAACCATACAGTGCCTCTTTAAAATATAATTTATCATCAAATCCGAGGAAAATGTTCATATTCCCAAGAGATTTATATCATGTACATTGTCTCTGCAACTTGTATTGTCCAAAGAAATTACTTTTATCTACATGCTAGCTAACTTATCATATTAAAAGTATATATATATATATATATATATATATATATATATATATATATATATATATATATATATATATATACACATAAGCATTTAGCAACTCATCTGAGGAAAATGTTGATGTTCCTGATATTTCTGTCTCATTTATATTGTCACTTCATCATTATTTTGTCCATATAAAAGACATCATATACATGCTATTTAGCTAAATTGTAATTTTACCCATATGAAGCATTTTTCTTCCAAATTTATTAACACATCTGAGGAAAATGTTGATGTTCTCAATAGTTCTGTGATGATCTTTGACGATCACTGTGCCCTTACAATGTCCTGTACAAGACATAAAAGACTTTATAAGAAATTATATATTGTAGCATGTTAAACCATTAGAATTTTGGTTAGCTGGATTGTGCTTGGCTTCCATGTTTCCCAGTCGTCTAGCAAAAGTTTCTTGTTAGCGCACACACAAATATAAGTCCACATTTTAGTACATTTCCACCAATACGTTGTATTTCCGCCGGTTAAAAAGCCGAACGGAGAGACAGACAGATGGGTAGATGAATAAACGTGTGTTTCAGAGTTAGAGGAGGGACAGGACACACATTAGGAAGCATCTCAAATCAAATTCTGTGCTTTTTTGTTGTTGTTGTTGTTGTTATTGGCAATCAGAAAGAAGGAGGAAGTGGCAGAACGCAAATCTGATTACAGCGCTGCTGGTTTTCCTCCAAGCAGATGAGATCTAATTCTGTATGAGAGGACATCTGTCTTCCCTTCAAGACATGGACACAAGACATCTCTCCCTCTCGCTCTCTCTCTCTCTTAGTATCCATCAAGCTATATGAAATTGAACTTACACCTCATTCACAAAATAGTGCGCTATTTTGTATCCAGTACGCTCAAGAAATCCCACAATGCACCACGGTAGCTATGGTAGTCAATACTATTCATAGCCTAGCAGATGTCAAATACACATAACGCCCCTTGCTGTTTGTAGGCAGCCATGTTTGATTCCAGAACCCATGTTTGTTCCAGAACCCTCATTTTATTTGGTGTGGCTCCGCCCCATGACCACGCCCCCATCAAATTACTTTAAATGTGTCTTCGTTTTCCAAGTCTTCTAGTTCGCTAGTTCCAAAGTGGACTGTCTTTAAAGATATCCTGAGAACACTGGGCCTCATTTATCACGCTGGGTACAAACTGTTCACAAACTCAAATCTACTGTATAAATGAACACAAATAAGACTAGCCGTACAATTTGGACAAAAGTAATGGCACCCTATAGAAAGGTACAGAAGATTAAAGAACTCGTTCGCTGTTTAGTCGTCATTTTCTCGTTTTCAACTCTGTGAGCTTTGCCTTTTATGGAGTTCGGTGGGCGTGACTAAATGAAAAATTACCTCAGTACAAAATAAACAAGATCAGCTGATTGGTTGATCAACATACACATGATTATGAAGAAAATGAATAAAACTTTTGTACTTTGCTGAAAGATTGATCAACACGATGCCCAGCGTGTTTTAACCTTCGTCCTTTCGTATCCTCGGATGTGCATCAGCTAATCGACTATTTCTCTTTTTCTTCTGTCTCAAACCTTTTAATCTGGAAAGGAAGTTTCATCACACACAAACACACACACACACACACAAACACACACAAAAAAAACACCACCTACTCCTTCTTTGTTCTCCACATCTCTCAAAGAATCCTTTTTTTAAAAAAAAATTCCACTTTGTCTGCAAACTTGTACCGAGTCGTGAATACACGCTGACATACGTAACATTCCTCATGAAATGCGACATTTCCTGCTTGAAGAAATTAATAGCATGATTTAGAGGATTAGGTAAAATAAATAAAGAAATAAATAAACAAAAAATGATGAGCTTCTGTTCACTGTTACTGCGGGAAACCGCAGTTACCATGGCAACCGGGCGTCAAGGCTTATATATAGCTTCTCGCTTTACACATTCCAGCAGAAGGAGGAGATCATATGGGAACGTGAGGAGCGCGGTGAGCGTTCAACTGTGCTCTCAGATCGTCCTACAGGAAGAGCGGCGTGTGTGTACAGGCGCTATACAGGTCACGATACAACAGGCTTCACACACACACACACACACACACACTGAAGGTCATCATGTGTTTCCTTACAGCAACGCAACCTCTGATTAATCCTGTTAGACAACCTTACAGCTTTAAGAGACTCTCTTCTGAGACAGAGGAATAACGATGGAGATCAGGAAGATTTTAGTGATTTATTTATTTAGTTTAATTTGGCCGAAGCTTTACAGGAACGATACGGCGCTACAAAATGATCAAGCATGTGAAGGCAGCACAGAGCATGAATAATGCAAAACATCTATCTGCTGATCATTAATAAGAGAGAGAGAGAGACATGAAAGGTGGGAGAGAGAAAAACAAAGGATAAGAGAGTAAAAGTTGGACCAGGAGGCGAGAGAGAAATGAGAATGAGAAAAAGAGAGAAGCAAGAGATCACATGATGGAAGGATGGAGAGAGTGAGTGAGATGGATAGAGGAATACAAAAACCGAGGCACAAAAATGAGTGAATGCGCAAAGGATCCATAGGGACAGAAAGAGAGAAAATAAAACCTTGAGAGAAAGAAATATAAAAAGGAATAGACTGAAAGAAGGAGAGATGGAAAGAAACAGGAACTGAAAGGGAGAAGGAGAGGAGGGACAGAAAGAAATGGAACCTGAGAGACAGGACGAAAGTAAAACATGAACCAGGAGGAAGAGAGAAAATGAGAATAAGACAAACGTGGAGAAAGACAGAAGAGAGAACGGATAAAGAGATATGGTGAGGGAAGGATGGAGACAGAATGAGAGAGATAGAGGAGGATAGAGAGAGGAAGAGGACTATAATGAGAAAAAGGGAGGGATACAGAAAGTGAAAGGAAAAAGAGGAAAAAGAGAGAAAATAAGAGAGAGTATGGGGGATGAGGCAAAGGGGGAATAAACTATAAAAATGGGATGGACAGATAGAAGAAGAGAATGGAAGAGAGAGAGAGAAAGTTGGATAGAGAGAGTGGGGTGAGATGGGTAGAAAGTGGAAAAGACAGATAGGGAAAGCGAGAAAATAAAGGCATAAAATAAATAATGGGGAGTGCATTATAAAAATAGGGATGGACATAAAGAGAAAGAGAGAGGAATTGAAAGTTGTGAGAGGAAGAGAAAGGGGAAGAAAAGAGAGATAGGAAAAATAAATGAAATAGAGACAGGAAAAGAGAATAATAGGAAGAGTGAAAAATGTTTTTTTAAAAAAGACGGACAGAGAAAGTGAGAGTGAGAAAAGGGGATAGAAAGAGTGAGAGCAAGAGAATGATATAAAGGGGTGTAGAATGAAAGAGAGGGAAAGAAAGACTGAACAGAAAGGAGTAGAAATGGAGAGAAAGAGGTATAGAATTAAAGAGGTATAGAATAAGGAGAATTAGAGAGAGAGAAAGAGAGAGAGAGGAGAGATTGAAAAGAGAAGAAAAGAGGAAGGGAGAGAAAGAGTAATAGAAAGATGGAAGCCAGTGATTGAAAGGGAGTGAAACAAAAGGTGAGAAAGGGAGAGAAAGGAGGAGAGAGAGAGAGCAGAGAGAAGAGAGAAAATAACAGAATAGGGACAGAAAGAAGAAAAAATGAAAGCATGAAAAATAAGGGATTAAATGGTAACAAAGGGAATGGACAGAGAGAGAATGATGAAGTGATGTGAAGAGAAGAAGAGTGAGAAAGAGAGAAGAAAATAAAGCGGACGGAAAGAAAAGAAGAGTGATGATGTTATAGAGAGAGAAAGAGAGAAGGCAGGAAAAAAAGAGAGAGAGATTAGTAAAACTGAATACTGGAAGCACAGTAGTGCCCTAGGTGGTGTAGTGCACTATGTAGTGCGCGAGTTAATGAGACTCATTCAGTATTCAGTGAAGGTCTGCACTGAGGACAAAAGCACCTGATTGGCTCGGAGTTCTGAAGCCGTGCAGGACGACGGAGGAACGACAGAAAGAACAAATAACTTCTACCAAACCCGAGCAATCATTCCTCCATAATACACGCCTGTGTTCTGATTGGCTGAGAGCTGTATGGCGTGTCTAAACGTTCTTCAGTTCAACATCTCGTGCTATTACAGGCCACGCGGTCACAGCTACAGTTTAAGGGTGCTGTTCGTTTGTTGCTAGGCAACTTGCTAAACTCCTATTAGCTAATGATGAGATTACATCTGGGTGAAGTAGCGAGCTAGCACATAGCTGTGAAGTCTGTAATGCAAAACGTTAATGATAACTGATCAGTGAAATTAGACAAATCTGTCAAGGGTGTCAACATTTCTCTCAGATGTGTCCGTAAGTGACTAAAACAAGACTCCCTGTGGCTGTTACGGCACTTTAATCGCACTTAGCATTGGCTGGAATCATCTCATAAACAAGGAGACACACAAGGCCATTTACATGCAGCATTTCCCCCAGTGCTACATAGATTACTCTATAATGCAGATGGACTGTGGACCAGATACACAAGGTTATGATCAAATTTAAATTTAAAATGAAATAAAATTTTTAGGCTGCTTTAATGGAGTAAGAGACACTGGTACAATTGGACTGCTGAGGTAATTATGCTTAAAATAACCTTTAAAAATAAAATAATTAATAAATAAAAAACCTGGAAAAAAGATAGTGATGGGAAGTAATTTATTATAACAACAATACAAATATTATATATATTATATACTCAATAAAGAAAACATTTAATTAGCTATTTTTTAATAGAAAATAATTTGAATAGAAAAATTAGTGACTCAATATGAAAACTAAATAATAATAATAATAATAATAATAATAATAATAATAATAAATAGGTAAAAGTATTTACGAAAATACATTATTAAATGTATGTAGTATTTCTTTTATCTAGCTTTGTTAAAAAAATAAAGATAATAAATAGTTGACAAATATATATGACAAATATAATAAAATCTAAAAAAAAAAAGAAATAAATGTACAGAGAGAAATCAAACATTTGAATTCTCAATCATACCATATAACATTTCTTATATAATATTGATTACTACGAGTCAGTTTATATTATATATATATATATATATATATATATATATATATATATATATATATATATATATATAAATCAAATTAATTAATTAATTACAGCTGAAACCTGCGAGATTTCAGATACGTCACATCACACACCACTAATACGAGTTACTGCTTATGGGGGTGTGTCTAGCGCTAACCCCGCCCTGCTGACCCTCATTAGCACCTCCCATAACTTTAATTTAACACAACTCTTTCATCTGTTTGTATTTACTGACAGATCTTCTGTCACTCTTCTGCAGCTAATGACAAGGGCATGACCTTTGACCTGTGCCGTATCCAGGGTTGCTCATATTCCTAAACCAGATTAGTGTAAAACTCTCTACTTATCTGTGTTTTCCAGGTGTTTACACCGGAGCGCCATACAACTGTGGCATTGATTTAAATTCCTCAGTCTACAGTACAGGAGGGGAGAGAACGATGCTAACGACGGCTAACGGTTGCTATTGTCAGTATTTCTCTTCGCATTTTATATTTTAAATACCTGACACGCTCCTTGACTAACGAATTAGTTCGACGTTTGTCAATACTGGAACGTATAGCATTGTTTACTGACATTTTATTGTTGTTTAGCAAACAACAAAAACAAAAGTATTATGACACAAAAATGACACCACTATTACGCATACTTCCATTTCTTTCTGACTTTCTCTGTTTGTTTCTCTTTCCTCCTCCCTCTTCCTGTCACTTTTTGTCTATCCTCCCATCACTTTGATTGTCAACATTTTTCATCTTTCATCCCTCTATCACCACTATCAAGTGGGGGTTGTGTTGAATTCTTTCCTTCAGGAAGTGTATGTCTACTGACATCACTAATCCAATGCTAATCTGGCATGTCATGTATGGCCTCGTGGAGTGGACTGAGATTGGCTGAGGAAGAGGAGAGGGCTCTGATTGGTTGGTGTGAATGGGCAGGAATGGAGAAAGACGATTGCTGAGGAGGAGGAGGAGGAGAAAGAAGAGCTGCTGGTGTACAGTACACGCTTCTGAAAAAAGGCAGACAGCTGTGGGGCAATGAGGCAGAATGAAATACCCCTCCATCGCACAACAACCCCCACCTCTACCACCTCTCTCTCTCTCTCTCTCTCTCTCTCTCTCTCTCTTTTCTTTCCTCCCATCTGTCTGACATGCCCGCTGCACCTTACCAGCTTTTCAGTATCTGATTTATGTTCCTATTTACATTTATACATTTTTCAGTCCTTTATCCTGTGGTAATTTCAGTGAAGCATCTTGTTGAAGTTAGTGATAAAAAAAAAAACATATTGAAATTGAATTGAAGCGAATTTTTGCACATGGCAGAGTCAAGGATCAAATCACTGCAGTACTGCATGAAAACATGCAATCGACAGAAGTGCCTGGACCCCTTAATTGCTGTTCTCAGCTATATTTTAACACTATAGAACATAGGTTAGAATGTAATGTACGTGTTAGCTCATTAATCTAACTCCTAACTCTATAACTGTAAGGCAATTCAGTCCTGTGAGTGTTTTATTGAGGCTATATATTTTTTACAAATTCATTTTATTTAATTATTTACATGTATATATTTTCAAACCCTATATCCTGTCCTACAAGATCAGTAAAGGAGCGTGTTTAGAGTAATGCCAGTAAAAATAAATAAATAAATAAATAAATAAAAATCACTGAAATTGAATTGAATCTTTTTTCGTGGCAGAGTGCTGAGGAAAACTAGCGGCTGTGTCTCAAATGTAATTCGAGCCCTACATAGTGACTTATGGCTCTGTTTAGTGAGGCAGAAATGAGCAGGAACTGTGCGGCACCCTCAGGAGTCCATCAGGAACAAGGACGAAACAGAGACAAAAAAGAAAAGAAAAGAGCATCAGATACGGACAAGAAAACAGGGAAAGAGGGTTATCATGAGGGTGAAGTGAAAAGGGGAGGAGGGAGAGCGAGAGAGAGAGAGGGGGGGTGTGATGAATAGAGAGACGAAGGTAAAGAGAGAAGGAGAAAGGAGATAGTATGGAATAAAGACAGTGAGTCTAACAGGGAAAGAGAGATGGAGACAGAAATAAAGAAGATAGTACAGAGGGACGGAGAGTATGATGAAGGGAGGGTGAAGATGAGAGAACGAGGGAAAGACACGTTGTGAAAATAAACACAGAACTGTTTTGATTTTGTCTGTTATTTCTGAATATTTCCTGAAAAGCGCCAAGCTGCATGGCAATGTACCGTTTCTCTGAGTATTAAAAGAGAGAGAATTAGAGAGAGAGAGAGAGAGAGAGAGAGAGAGAGAGAGAGAGAGAGAGAGAGAGAAACTGAACACAAATTTGATCTAGAAATTCCTCAGAAGAAGTGCATCACACACATCATGGTACTAAAATAAAAGTACTGCCTCATCACAGGCAGATGTGCCTGGACCCCAGAATCGCTGTATTCAGTTATAGAAAGGAGCTTAGAGTGTAACGTAGGTGTTAATTCTATAATATAGGTATTACTTTAACTTTACAAGTGTTAATTCTGAACTATAACTCAATTCAGCAGTGTAGGTGTCAGTTAGGAAAGATGAATTATTTCAGCACTGTAGTGTTTATTTAAAACTATACATTATTTTAACACTGTAGTGTTTATTCAGAACTATACATTATTTTAACACTGTAGTGTTTATTCAGAACTATACATTATTTCAACACTGTAGTGTTTATTCAGAACTATACATTATTTTAACACTGTAGTGTTTATTCAGAACTATACATTATTTTAACACTGTAGTGTTTATTCAGAACTATACATTAACACTGTAGAGTTTATTCAGAACTATACATTAACACTGTAGAGTTTATTCAGAACTATACATTAACACTGTAGTGTTTATTCAGAACTATACATTAACACTGTAGAGTTTATTCAGAACTATACATTAACACTGTAGTGTTTATTCAGAACTATACATTAACACTGTAGTGTTTATTCATAACTATACATTATTTCAGCACTGTAGTGTTTATTCATAACTATACATTATTTTAACACTGTAGTGTTTATTCATAACTATACATTATTTCAGCACTGTAGTGTTTATTCAGAACTATACATTATTTTAACACTGTAGTGTTTATTCAGAACTATACATTATTTCAGCACTGTAGTGTTTATTCAGAACTATACATTATTTTAACACTGTAGTGTTTATTCAGAACTATACATTATTTCAGCACTGTAGTGTTTATTCAGAACGATACATTATTTCAGCACTGTAGTGTTTATTCAGAACGATACATTATTTCAGCACTGTAGTGTTTATTCAGAACTATACATTATTTTAACACTGTAGTGTTTATTCAGAACTATACATTATTTTAACACTGTAGTGTTTATTCAGAACTATACATTATTTTAACACTGTAGTGTTTATTCAGAACTATACATTATTTCAGCACTGTAGTGTTTATTCAGAACTATACATTATTTCAGCACTGTAGTGTTTATTCAGAACTATACATTATTTCAGCACTGTAGTGTTTATTCAGAACTATACATTATTTTAACACTGTAGTGTTTATTCAGAACTATACATTATTTTAACACTGTAGTGTTTATTCAGAACTATACATTATTTCAACACTGTAGTGTTTATTCAGAACTATACATTATTTCAGCACTGTAGTGTTTATTCAGAACTATACATTATTTCAGCACTGTAGTGTTTATTCAGAACTATACATTATTTCAACACTGTAGTGTTTATTCAGAACTATACATTATTTTAACACTGTGGTGTTTATTCAGAACTATACATTATTTTAACACTGTAGTGTTTATTCAGAACTATACATTAACACTGTAGTGTTTATTCAGAACTATACATTATTTTAACAATGTGGTGTTTATTCAGAACTATACATTAACACTGTAGTGTTTATTCAGAACTATACATTATTTTAGCACTGTAGTGTTTATTCAGAACTATACATTATTTTAACACTGTAGTGTTTATTCAGAACTATACATTATTTTAACACTGTGGTGTTTATTCAGAACTATGCATTATTTTAACACTGTAGTGTTTATTCAGAACTATACATTAACACTGTAGTGTTTATTCAGAACTATACATTATTTTAACAATGTGGTGTTTATTTAGAACTATACATTAACACTGTAGTGTTTATTCAGAACTATACATTATTTTAGCACTGTAGTGTTTATTCAGAACTATACATTATTTTAACACTGTAGTGTTTATTCAGAACTATACATTATTTTAACACTGTAGTGTTTATTCAGAACTATACATTATTTCAGCACTGTAGTGTTTATTCAGAACTATACATTATTTCAACACTGTAGTGTTTATTCAGAACTATACATTATTTCAGCACTGTAGTGTTTATTCAGAACTATACATTATTTCAGCACTGTAGTGTTTATTCAGAACTATACATTATTTCAGCACTGTAGTGTTTATTCAGAACTATACATTATTTCAGCACTGTAGTGTTTATTCAGAACTATACATTATTTCAGCACTGTAGTGTTTATTCAGAACTATACATTATTTTAACACTGTAGTGTTTATTCAGAACTATACATTATTTTAACACTGTAGTGTTTATTCAGAACTATACATTATTTTAACACTGTAGTGTTTATTCAGAACTATACATTATTTCAGCACTGTAGTGTTTATTCAGAACTATACATTATTTTAACATTGTAGTGTTTATTCAGAACTATACATTATTTTAACACTGTGGTGTTTATTCAGAACTATACATTATTTTAACACTGTAGTGTTTATTCAGAACTATACATTAACACTGTAGTGTTTATTCAGAACTATACATTATTTTAACAATGTGGTGTTTATTTAGAACTATACATTAACACTGTAGTGTTTATTCAGAACTATACATTATTTTAGCACTGTAGTGTTTATTCAGAACTATACATTATTTCAGCACTGTAGTGTTTATTCAGAACTATACATTATTTTAACACTGTAGTGTTTATTCAGAACTATACATTATTTCAGCACTGTAGTGTTTATTCAGAACTATACATTAACACCATAGTGTTTATTCAGAACTATACATTAACACTGTAGTGTTTATTCAGAACTATACATTATTTTAACACTGTAGTGTTTATTCAGAACTATACATTATTTCAGCACTGTAGTGTTTATTCAGAACTATACATTATTTCAACACTGTAGTGTTTATTCAGAACTATACATTATTTTAACACTGTGGTGTTTATTCAGAACTATACATTATTTTAACACTGTAGTGTTTATTCAGAACTATACATTAACACTGTAGTGTTTATTCAGAACTATACATTATTTTAACAATGTGGTGTTTATTCAGAACTATACATTAACACTGTAGTGTTTATTCAGAACTATACATTATTTTAGCACTGTAGTGTTTATTCAGAACTATACATTATTTCAGCACTGTAGTGTTTATTCAGAACTATACATTATTTCAGCACTGTAGTGTTTATTCAGAACTATACATTATTTTAACACTGTAGTGTTTATTCAGAACTATACATTATTTCAGCACTGTAGTGTTTATTCAGAACTATACATTATTTCAGCACTGTAGTGTTTATTCAGAACTATACATTAACACCATAGTGTTTATTCAGAACTATACATTAACACTGTAGTGTTTATTCAGAACTATACATTATTTCAGCACTGTAGTGTTTATTCAGAACTATACATTAACACCATAGTGTTTATTCAGAACTATACATTAACACTGTAGTGTTTATTCAGAACTATACATTATTTCTGCACTGTAGTGTTTATTCAGAACTATACATTATTTTAACACTGTAGTGTTTATTCAGAACTATACATTATTTTAACACTGTGGTGTTTATTCAGAACTATACATTAACACTGTAGTGTTTATTCAGAACTATACATTAACACTGTAGTGTTTATTCAGAACTATACATTATTTCTGCACTGTAGTGTTTATTCAGAACTATACATTATTTCTGCACTGTAGTGTTTATTCAGAACTATAGGATAGGATAACTGGATGTGTTAATTAGGAATTATAAAGGGTGTTTAATTCAAACACTGTCTTAATTCAGAACCATAAGTTAATTCAACATTATAAAAATGAATGAAATACTGTATGTATTAAGCTAGCTGTGCATGTAGGTTTTTTATGGGTTCTGGTATTATGGGTGTGGTATAGGTGTTTATTCAACACTACATGAGGTGTTCATTGTCGCGAGTGTAAAGTGCGATGTGTTATTACTGCAGTGATAATACTAATAACAGTTCAGTGTTAGCTTAATATCTTTCATAAATATACAGTTTGCATGCGCACTTTAAACACATGGCTGTAAATGTCCTCACAAGGTCATTCTTTTGAGGACACACACACACACACACACACACACACACACACACACACACAATTAGCTAGATGATTGTCTGCTGTACTGTACACACTCGACTAACAGCTGCTTAGATGTGGGAGTTCATGGATGTGTCGGCCTGGTGATCTGTTCACTGTGTTTGCCCATTACTCACACCACACACACACACACACACACACACACACATCAACTAAACACATTTTACTGCGCATTATTAACTGTACTAAAAAGTGTATTGAAAGGTTTAATACTATGACATTCCACACACTTGCTTGCTTGTGTGTTCTGGTTTGCTGCAGTAATTTCCGGAGTAAAACACACACACACACACACACACACACACACTCACACACAAACACACAACAGCAGGCGTTGAGCAAACAAAAGCTGAACGTCAATAGAGAAGCTGCCAGAGTCACTCATTAACAATTAATGACACCACAGCTGGACACACACACAGACACACACACACACACACCCATACACACACACACGACAGTAATGTACACACTGACCTTAGCCCCGCCCCTCAAATGGAACAAAGCCGTGAGCAGAAGGTGGAAGTGGTTCTGTTCTAATAAACACAACACCATAAATCCACAAACACCTTCAACCACAAAGGTCACTTTATACATATATAATTACTGACTATAGACTATCTGCTGTTCTGCACAAAGTTTTGGCACTCCTCAGCCCTGTCCATTAATAGAACAGGAACACTAAAGGAGCACCAGTGGATTGTGCTGTAGAGCGGCTCGGAAGGTAGTGCAGCTGCAAATCCCAGGTTTATATTAATGCGCTCGTTCACAGGATGTACAACTCGTATAGCAGATGTTCAACATAAATAGAGCATCGATGTGGTGAAGTTTTCTGAAAGGAGATATTTATGTATTGTAAAGTTTACGGAAGGAGTCTCCAATGTCGGTGCTGTGTAACAGTCAGAGGTAAAGATGTAACTTTCAGTTTTCCCACATCTTCAGGACAGAGGAGTTTACACTTCTTTATGGTGTCTTGCTAACATGACAAGCTGCCTCTTATTAACTTGAAGAGAAAGAATAGAGAGAGAGAGAATAAAGAGGGAAAGATGGTGAGGGAACGAGTGTTTATAGCTGCTATAACTTAAGTGAGAACAGGAACTAACTTGCTTCCTAAAATGGATTTTAATAAAGTATGACGTGTCTTTCTTAAATACAGATTGTAGTGGTTCACAAATTGCAGTGGTACAAGAGGAATAAAACACTTGGGAAGATGCTATTATAGGAAACTAATCAACATTTCAAGGATTTGATATGTTTTTAGTTAGTTACAGTTACATTTTCTAGACACTCAAAATGCTTTACATTGTATGGGGGGCTATTGGTGGAGCTGCCTTTCTCGCTCTCTCTCTGCTCACACACACACACACACACACACACACACACACACATACAGCTTAATCTTGCTTTCAAGGAGCAGGATGAGTACAGGGAAGAAAAGGAACGACAGGAAGGAAATCCTTTATTCATGCACTGAGATGAAGTCCCACGAGTGTGAACCAGAAATAGAAAAGCCACTGAAGTCACACTCACACACACTCACACACACACACACACACACACACACACACACACACACACACACACACTTCCCTCCACTCTCTCCTCCTCACTTCAAAGCTCAAGGCACCGTCACAAATCGACAACACGACTTAAATTAAATCTCACCGCTATACGCCCTGCTAACACACACACACACACGCACGCACACACACACACACACACACACACACACACAATATAACACTATGTGTATAATTTAATCCATACTCATACAAACTTTTAATTAACCATTATTGTTAATATTTCAATATGCTAATCATGTAGAATTATATAACTTAATTTTTATAACATTCAGCATGACATTAATGACAATGATAAAAAGCAAAGGCAGATGAGCGGTCATTATGTATGCTAATTATTTAGCTAAATCCAATATCAATATTAGCATAAACATACGTTAGAGTATATTCGCTGTAGAAACATCATACAAACACACACATATTAGCATTCCAGGCTTTCTCTTCAGCATTTTATAAACCTGTGTTCTATAATTAACATAGAAACAGCAGATATAGATTATTTCATATGCTGTTGATATATGAAAACTAACATCATGTACTGTCCTGTTTGTGTCTCAAACACCCATCTCCTGAATATCAAACCCGGTATAGTGCTTTTCAATCATATGCATGCTAATATGGTGTAATATACTTGCAAAAAAAAAATTAAATACACTTAAAACATTTGCTAATTTACTAATTTCCATCAACAGATGCTAACATGGTGTAAATATATCTGATTAACAAGCACATACTAGATTGTATCTTAATAAATTTCTATATAATGTTATATAATTCTATTATAATATTAAATAATACCTACTGTACTTGCTACAGAAATAAAAATCAACTTTAAGTGCTAAAATGCCGAGAAATGTTTAAGATAATACATTTCTATATAATGTTACATACTTGAGCAACAGAAAGTTCATATACAAACTTAAAAGGTTTACTAATTTCCATCAATAGATGCTAACATGATGTAAATTTATCTAATTAAAAACACATAAAAGACTGTATCTTAATTAATTTCTTAGTAAAGTTCTATATAACGTTATGTAACAATATAACATTATTAAATTACATCTACATAATATTCAGGCTAGTATATCTAACTCACAATATACACCACATGTTGTCCATTACACTGATGCTAATATAGTCTAAATACAAACACGCTAGCTTGATCTTATTACATTTGTATATGTTGCGTAATACTATAATAACATTAGAGTTTAACAGGTGTCATTTGTTCATTAGCATAGCTAATGTTATTTAAAGTAGCTGGCTAGCTGCTAATCAGCTACTCTATTGATGTCCTTTGTGATGAGGCCTGTGTTCAGAAATGAGTTTGCTGTGAATGATAGCCAGATTAAAAGCAGTAATAAAGCATGAAGCGTGTTGTTATGAGCTACTGCTGAATGTAAGTCTACTCTGTACTCTCTCTCTCAGACTATATAACTGTGGGGGAGACGCATCACATCACTGACATCACCTCCAACTGGAGGACACCATATAGTGTGATACAATAACAAAACAGCTTCATTTGTCTTTTCATACAATTGCAATATAATAAAAGTTCTACATATACCTCTATATCCCTTTTTTTTCTGTGAAACCATTTTTTGACAGGAAACTAGTTGAGGTGCTGATGACATGAAATAAAAATATTAAATGGCAATGGTAAGATGTAATAGTGGGATTTATTGTTACATTTATGTTGCCATTGGTTTGTTAAAGGTTAAAATATTAATTTAAGCTCAATGTTGAGTTTACAATCGCAATTTCAAATCTTTTTTCAATTTAATTACTTTCTGGACTCCTTAAGTCGACCTTAAGTCCGACTCGACCCCTTTTGGACTCGGACTCGATTGGTTAAGGACTTGGTCTCGACTCGAACTCGACAAAGGTGGACTTGGACCCAACACTATTCAGATATAAAGGTTAAATCAGTTGTAATTTACTCATTTCTATCATGTAGGTGCAAATACTTTATATTATATGAGAGAAAGACACATGCTAGCCTGTATCTTAATAAGCATTTATATAATGTTATTTAATACTATTATAAAATTAAATAATATGCAACATACATACTACAGAACCTAACATATTGACTAATTTATTCATATTAGTCCTATTTATTCAAATCACATATATCACCTTAATGCATATTAATGAAGTTCTATGTATACTCTTATACAATGGTATAAAAGACTGTAAAATTATAACGTTATACATTATATACATAATACAGAAATGAAAAGAGTAATATATAAACATTAAATATTTGCTGAATTATTATCAATATAAGCATTATAATGATGACGTGTAAAATCAATACACATCACATGCAACATTAATACATTTATTTAATTGTTACAATTCTTCATTTAGTTGCTTTTATTTATTTATTTATTTATTGTTGTATTTGTACTTTATATTCAATAGGTATATAATTGCATTTAAAACAAAATGCATCTCAATTTACATCCTAAAACTGAATTATAATTACATAGTATATCAAAAACATTTAAATATGCATATAAATATATTTAAGAGTTAAATATATACTTCCACTAGGCGCTAATATGTTACAGGAATATCAGGGATTTCTACAGAGTCTGTTTCTGCATGTGTTTTTGATCCAAAACCAAGATAAAGCTCCAGTTCCGACTCATCAGTTTGAGTTTATGGAGTAAAATGTAATTTTCTGTATAATATAAGTCACAGAGAACAGACAGTAAGGTGGTGTAAATAAATCAGAGAGCACGTGTCCAGTCCTGTCAGTCTGTACGCTTCCAAAATTACACTACAATCCACTTTCATTTCGGCTTTTCAGTCCGTAATCAGATACAATATTCAGTACAATATCAATCACAAAGGCACTAATGTGGAGGAAGAATATGATAAAACGTGCACAGTCTGGTCTTTCGGGTTGCCCCCCCCCCCCATCAACCAACCCCACCTCCCAGTCTGAAGCGGTATAATCCATTTCCCTCTCTGGGTTTGTACTCTATAATTTAATATAGTGTTCAGTGTATTACATAATCACACCATCACGCACTACAACACACTGATGTGGTGGAGAAAACGTCACAAAAAGAGCACAGTACAGATCTCTCCCTCACAGTGTACTTATTTACTATTTTTAAAATATAATATTTATATTTCCTTGTTGGGTTTTTAGCTAAAGTAACAGATTTCACATAATATTACAACTACTACTACTACTACTACTACTACTACCACTACTATTCTTATTACTAACTGCACTGAATCATTTAATATTCTGTATATTTATATACCAGTGTTGTAAGTCACATCTTAAAGTAATTTAATAGATTATGTAAATATAATAGTAAAGAACCCAGAGTCTAATCTGCACTAATGCTTTGCTAATAATTCAGTTTTAGAAATGATTTCAGTGCCCAGAGTCCAGTCACTTATCTATAATTAAAATAAATACTCTAAATATAAATAGAGTAGTATATCAGAAATATTCTAGATACTTCTCTTCAAACACTTACATTAGCCTATAAAATACTCTAGTGTACTTCTATGATAAAAAGAAGTAAACTGTACAATGCTGTATATTCACGCTAGTGTACTTCTCTAGAAATAGAGTGGTTTACATCTCAAATACTGAATTTAGACTAACAACAATACTATAGTGTTCTACTCTTCAGATAAGCAGATTAGCTTATAAAAATACTGTAGTGTACCTATCTTCAACTGTTTAGATAAGAAGCATTTGGAATATACTCCAGTGTACTTCTCTTCAAGTACTTGGTAAATGGTCTGCACTTATATAGCGCTATAAATTGGAGGCAACTTGGGGTTCAGTCTCCTGCCCAAGGACACTTCGGTATGTCGAGGCATGTGGCCTTGGGACTGAACCACCAAGTCTGCGATTAGTGGACAACCCGCTCTACCACCTGAGTCACAGCCGCCCAGCTACTTAGACTAACATATGAAAAATACACTAGCATACTTCACCGAAAATGCTTAAAATAGCATATAAAAAAAACCTCTAGTGTACTTCACTTAAAGTATTTAGATTAGCATATCAGAAGTACTGAAGTTTACTTATCCTCGAGTACTAGACTAGCATATCAAAAATACTCAAGTGTACTTATCCTTGAGTACTTAGACCTGCATCAGAAGTATTCTAGTGTACTTATCCCAAAGTACTTAGACTAGCATAAACATTATTCTAGTGTACTAATCCCAAAGTACTTAGACTAGCATAAACAGTATTCTAGTGTACTAATCCCCAAGTACTTATAGTAGCATAAACATTATTCTAGTGTACTAATCCCCAAGTACTTAGACTAGCATATCAAAAAGACTCAAGTGTACTTATCCTCAAGTACTTAGACTAGTATCAGAAGTATTCTAGTGTACTTATCCCAAAGTACTTAGACTAGCATAAACATTATTCTAGTGTACTAATCCCCAAGTACTTAGACTAGCATAAACATTATTCTAGTGTACTTATCCCCAAGTACTTAGACTAGCATATCAAAAATACTCTAGTGTACTTATCCTTGAGTACTTAGACTAGCATCAAAAGTATTCTAGTGTACATATCCCAAAGTACTTAGACTAGAATATCAAAAATACTCGAGTATACTCACCCCTGAGTACTGAGACTAGCATGTCAAAAGTACTAAAGTGTACTTATCCCCAAGTACTTAGACTAGCATATCAAAAATACTTGAGTATACTTGTGTTTCATGTTCCGTACTTGGAATTTCAAACAAATTTCACATAATATTACGAATAGATATACTCACATTGTGTTGGTTTGATGTTGCATAATTTACTGTTACATCATTTCTAGTAATATAAGTGTAATGAAATCCACTCGCTCATTTTAAAATGAATATTACAGCACACAGAGTTTAATTTCTGCTTATGTTTTACTGAACTCTATTAATATCAGCACACACACACACACACACACACGGCCGTATCATCATCACCAGCCCAGTTCAGTCCATCTGCTTATCTTCTCTGATGTAAAATTCAGTCATTAGTATAAAATGTACGCAGAACAGACACAAACATGGTGTAAATATACCCGTGAACACATGCCCAGCTCTGTCTGTCTGTGTCTGGCTCCATATCCAATAATTTAATATAATATTCAGTATAATATTAATCACGCTGCTAATATTCTCACTGAATCGACCATATCTACTCTACAATATCACTGACTTCTGTTTTAATATTAAACAGAAGTTGCTCACTTGGCTCGGCCCATCTGGCCCGCATAATTTAATAGATTATTCTTTATTCATGTGCAGAAACATCTGTAAAACACCTGTAAAGCACTCATAAACCTAGCTATAATTTCATGTGTAGAGTAAATAGTAGTAGACCTGAGTATTTAGCATACTCAAGTACTTCCCATACCCATATACCAACAAGATCTACAACTAAAAGTATACTTTCCGTGTCACCTAGTGCAATTCTTTTCAGGTATAAGTATGAATTTTAGCATATAAAAACTATACTAGTGTACTCCTCCCCAAGTACTTAGATTAGCATTTCAAAAATACTCTAGTGTAATTCTCGTCAAGTACCTAGCATATAGGTGTATCTATAGTCGCATATAAAAATAGTCTATTGTATTACTCTAAAAGTATACTTACAAATGCTAATGTATAAAAAAAAATACTCCGGTGAACTCTCAAGTAAATAGACTAGCGTAACAAAAATACTCTATAGTGTACTTCTACGATAGTAAATATATAACGCTAAATTATACATTGCATGAAATATATACAGCAGTACGACTGTAGTAAACTTGGTAATATATAAAAACATCTTTAAAAAATACTCCAGTTTATGTCACAGGTATTTATCCTAGACATGCAAAATACTTCCGTTTACTTCGCTTCAAGTACTTATAGCAAAAAGTACTCTAGTGTTGATCTGTTCCTAGTACCTAGAGTAGCATATAAAATTAGTCTAGTGTATGACTCTAAAAGTATACTTGCAAATGCTAACATACAAAAAAATAATACTCCAGTGTACTCCTCGTCAAGTAGTTAGACTCTAATGCACTTCTCTTAACTTACTTGTAACAGCATGTAAAAAATACTCTAGTGTACTGCTATGATAGTAAATACAGCATGAAGCTAAATTGTACACTGAAATATACAACAGTGTGATTGTAGTAACCTTGGTAGTATATTTAGTCTTCTGTAAAAATGTGTACTTCTTAAATAAATACTCCAGTTCACGTCACGGGTATTTAGTCTAGACATCGAAAATACTTCAATACTTTTACGTCTCTTTAGAAGTATACTTCCAAATTCTAGCATATAAAAATACTCTAGTGTACTCCACAGTTCAAGTACTTATACTAACATATCAAAGGAACACTTCTTTTCTAATATAATTAGGATTGTATATGAAACGTAACACTGTACATGGCTCCAGGTATACCTCATACTGTAAATATACACTGGTAGAAAACATGGTCGTATAGCCGAGTGAATCTGACGACCTGAGACTTTGTTGAAGAGACGTGTATAATGTGATATTTATCTCATCATAAACACCTGAGAAACACGGGATAATAATGATCTTGTTTTAGATTAAAAAAAAATATTGATATTGATTGATTAATTGATATTATAGTGTAGTATAATTACAATACTGTATAATATCAATCATTCAGCGTGTTTGACTCAATACTGGATAATTACATTTCATATATTGTGTATAATATACAGTAGACTGCCTTAATAAGTACAAAATACAGCACAAATAAAGAAACTGGATAGTTCGGTGTATTATTCAGTATTCACATAGAGTATATACAAATCTCTCTCTCTCTCTCCACTCTGACGCATGCTCTCTCGCCCATCCATACTCTCTCATATAATATTAATCAGTTTAACCTAATAACCGCGTGCCCTATAAAAATAAAATAAAACAATATTCAGTATAAAATCAATTCCGCTTGGTGTACATATATCAGTGCTCACGCACACACTCACACACACACACACACACACACACACACACACACACACTGTCCGGACTGTGTTTCTAAAATTACAATCCATATTAGTTTGCATTTGCGCTTTCTAATTCTATATTCAACTCCTTTTCATTTCAACCATCATGTCGGTAAGGTGCGTTTGTGTATTTATAATAAAATTAAATAATAGTATATATGTCAAATAAAATTAAAATGATGCAAACACACATTATAGAAGGTTCATAATGTGTTTAATTTGATACGGAATTTAATTCTGCACGTGATGCGCCGCTCTGTAATGATGTGTAGAATTTACTTTGGTAAAGAAAATAAAAATAAACATGTAATAGAATTATGAGGAAAAACACACACTCACACACACACACACACACACACACACACACACAGACACACACTATCATATAACAGTCAATGTAGCGCATAAATATGTTTATATTTAAAATCCATTCATTCATACTGTATTCACTCTTAGTGTTAATTTATCTCTCTCTCCTCTCTCTCTCTCGATTTCTTTCTTTCATCCTACAGTATATTCCTTCCATCCCTCCATATACAGTATCGTACTCTCTCTCACTCACTCCCTCTCTCTCTCTCATCAAAATTCTATTGTACTTATTTAATCATGTATTTAATCTCAGTTCAATCTAATCATCCCTCCATCTCTCCATCTCTCCATCCCGTACAGTACAGCACTCGTCCGTCCCTACCTGGCAGCGCGGCGTCTCCTCCCGTGTGTCTCTCTCGACCGTGGAGATGGAGGACGAGGATGGACAGATCGGTTGTGGAGGAGGACAAGGAGGAGGACAAGCGTCTCTGTCCCAAATGACAAACACAATGAAAGCCACCACTCACACTCGTTCTTCTACATCCACACCCGCCGAGAGCTCTGAAAGCCTGCGCTCCGTCTCTCCTCTATCACTCTCTCCCTCCCTCCCTCTCCCTCTCTCTCTCTCTCTCTCTCTCTCACTCGCACACTCACTCTGAGCATCGCTCACACTCCAGCATCCCACCCACCCACACCATCCCCCGCCCTCTCCCTCCATCCCTTCCTCCATCCCTCCCTCTTTTTCTGCATCTCTCTCTCGCTCAGTCGCTCACACCACTCGAACACATGCTCTCTCTCTCTCTCCACTCTGACACATTCTCCCTCCCTCATTATCTATCGCACCCTATATCTCATTCTCTCTCCTCTCTAAAACATACTCTCCATTCTCTCTCTCTCTCTCTCTCTCTCTCTACTGACACATGCTCTCTCGCCCATCAACTATCACTCCCTGTCTCTTGTTCTCTCTCTCTCTCCATCTATCTATCTCTCAGGAGAGTCACTTGCCCACATCATCCCACTTTTCTGCTTTATAGGGGGCTGTAAACACACACACACACACACACACACACACACACGCACACCTGGTGTTCTAAAAGCCCCTCCCCCAAATGTTCTTTCTCTACTTCCTCATTTTTTGTTTATTTTCTCTCCGCCTCTCTATCCTTGACATTTTCCCTCTTTCTTTCACACTCTTCCTCTTTCTTTATAGTTCTCCTATTTCTTCTCTCCTCTCTCCTTTCTCTCTCTCTCCATCACTGAATCCTTTGATTCCCTCTGTCTTTCTGTCTCTTGTTTTTCTCCTCTATCTCTCTCTTTCTCTCCATTGTAGATATAGAACTCTACGTCCCTCCTTCATTCTCTCTGTCCATCACGGTATCACGGTTTTCACCTTTCTCTCCCTCATCTACTGGTCTGTTTCTCTGTCACGACTGCTCTTTCTACCTCTCCTTACTTTTTATATCGTCCTCTCTCTTCTTCCCTCCTCTTATTTCTCCTTCCATCATGGCATCTATCTTTTTTTTGTTTTATTTGGCACCTTTGTAACGTCAATTTTCTCCTCCAGTGTCTCTCTCCAACTCCCTTTCTCTCACTCTTTTTCCTCAGGCCCATCTTTTCTCTTAACTCTTTCTCATTCCTTCTGTCCACCATTGTACCTTTTCATTGCTGTTTCTCCTTTTTCTTTCTCACTCTTTCTCTTTACTGTATCTCTAACTCTCTTTCCATCTCTCTCTCTCTTTCACTTGACCTCTTCATCTATTTACTTTCATTTTTCTCTCCCTATCACACCATCTCTCATTCTATATCCGTCTGTTTATTTCTTTCTGTTTCTCTTATTTTTAATAGTTAGGTAACATGAGTAAACCTGACAGGAATGTTAAGTCATATTCATAAATATTAACAATCTGTGTGCTAGTCAGCTAGCTAACACAAGCTAACCATGACAGGATTTCGCTAACACGAGCTGACCATGACAGGATTTCCTTAACACAAGCTAACCATGACAGGATTTCGCTAACACGAGCTAACCATGACAGGATTTCGCTAACACGAGCTAACAATGACAGGACTTCATTAACACGAGCTAACCATGACGGGATTTCACTAACATGAACTAACATAGATGTTGTTTCTGTATTTCTCTGTTCATTACTATTTGTAAATAAATCACTAAATGTTTTGTGATTAGTAATCTTTAAATAAAGCTGTATATTTTGGGCTGAGTTTGTGTGTAGACTCTGTGTCAAATCTCTGTACTGATTAGCGATGGCTCTGAACAAATAGAGCAACCTTCAAGGTCATGACCTTCACATACACACAAGGGAAAGAGGGGGATGGGGAGCAGAACACACACACAAACACACAAATATACACTGAATGAAGGCATACACATTCACTCTGGGTGGTCGAGTGTGTGTGTGTGAGTGTGTGAGGAATTATTAGCGCCTTTATGACCATCTGTGCTTATCACACACAGTGCCAACTACCTACAACTGGAGTTGATTTATAACAGCATGTACATTAGCGTATACACACTCTCACACTCTCTGTTTATCAGGTTCAATTTAATAACATATTCATGTGAATTTGTTCACTATTACACATTACAGTGCTAACACACCGTTTTGATTGTTTTTTTTTGTTGTTTGTTTGCTAGGTAGCTTCAAATCAGAATCCATTAGCATTCATATTTCACTGATTTTGTTAGCCATATAGCTAAGATGAGCTATTTGAGGGGATTTTTAATTCGTATCCATAAATATTCATAATCGTTCCTGCTAACAGTAGCTTGCTAACATAACCTAACCTGAGAGGATTTTTAAGTCATATTTACTCATGTTCATAATTTTTTTTACTGCTAATGGTAGCTAGCTAGCTAAAATTAAGCTAGCATGATAATATTTCTGACAGGCTGGTTCATAAATATTCATAAATATTATTAATCTGCACACTAGTCAACTAGCTAAACGTAGTTAATTAGCTAACATGTTTACATCTGAGGCTAGCTAAATTACATTTCATTATACTGTACACCACTGTATATATGATTAGAATAAAGCTGAATTTAATTAATCTGACTAGATTTCACTCTCTCACATGAGCTAACCTTTCTGGATTTCTCTAACATCAGCTAACCTGACAGGATTTCACTAACATCAGCTAACCTGACAGGATTTTGCTCTCTAACATGAGATAACCTGACAGGATTTCACTAACAGGAGTTAACCTGACAGGATTTTGCTCTCTAATATGAGTTAACCTGACAGGATTTTGCTCTCTAACATAAGATAACCTGACAGGATTTCACTAACAGGAGTTAACCTGACAGGATTTTGCTCTCTAACATGAGTTAACCTGACAGGATTTTGCTCTCTAACATGAGATAACCTGACAGGATTTCACTAATATGAGATAACCTGACAGGATTTCACTAACATGAGATAACCTGACATGATTTCACTAACATGAAATAACCTGACATGATTAGGCTAACATGAGATAACCTGACAGGATTTTGCTCTCCAAAATGAGATATCCTGACAGGATTTCACTAACAGGAGTTAACCTGACAGGATTTCACTAACATAAGATAACCTGACAGGATTTCACTCACTAACATGAGATAACCTGACAGGATTTCACTCACTAACATGAGATAACCTGACAGGATTTCACTAAGATGAGATAACCTGACAGGATTTCAGTCTCTAACATGAGATAACCTGACAGGATTTCACTCTCTAACATGAGATAACCTGACAGGATTTCACTAATATGAAATAACCTGATAGGATTTCACTCACTAACATGAGATAACCTGACAAGATTTCACTCACTAACATGAGATAACCTGACAGGATTTCACTAATATGAGATAACCTGACAGGATTTCAGTCTCTAACATGAGATAACCTGACAGGATTTCACTCTCTAACATGAGATTACCTGACCGGATTTTGCTAACATGAGATAACCTGACAGGATTTCACTAACATGAGCTAACCTGACAGGATTTTGTTAACATGAGATAACCTCATGTTAGAGAGCAAAATCCTGTCAGGTTAACTCATGTTACAGCATCCTTCTTTCAAAATTTCACTATGTTACATAATGTTTACATTTCCTTTAGCATTTTGACTCATTAATAGTTTTTCTCATTCATTCTCCATTATTCAACTGTGCTATATTGTCACTGAATTCACAAAATACAGAGTCAGCAGGTCAGTAGGACCTGGGGGAGACTTCTGCTGCTCTAATGCAGCAGCACTGTTGCCTTGGCCTTGTTGCTCCTAAAGCCAAAGTAGAATGTGTATCATCAGTGGACAACTGAAATAAAAACTTACTAAAAAAAGAACTATAAAAATACAGCTAACTATAAAGTTTTTACCTGCTTTTTACCTGTTTGTTAGCTAGCCTGATGTAAAGCTACAGTGTGTTTATATATATATATATATATATATATATATATATATATATATATATACACAGTATCTCACAAAAGTGAGTACACCCCTCACATTTTTGTAAATATTTGATTATAACTTTTCATGTGACAACACTGAAGAAATGACACTTTGCTACAATGTAAAGTAGTGAGTGTACAGCTTGTGTAACAGTGTAAATTTGCTGTCCCCTCAAAATAACTCAACACACAGCCATTAATGTCTAAACCGCTGGCAACAAAAGTGAGTACACCCCTAAGTGAAAATGTACAAATTGGGCCCAAAGTGTCAATATTTTGTGTGGCCAGCATTATTTTCCAGCACTGCCTCAACCCTCTTGGGCATGGAGTTCACCGGAGCTTCACAGGTTGCCACTGGAGTCCTCTTCCATTCCTCCATGATGACATCACAGAGCTGGTGGATGTTAGAGACCTTGTGCTCCTCCACCTTCCGTTTGAGGATGCCCCACAGATGCTCAATAGGGTTTAGGTCTGGAGACATGCTTGGCCAGTCCATCACCTTCACCCTCAGCTTCTTTAGCAAGGCAGTGGTCGTTATCATGCTGGAATACTGCCCTGCGGCCCAGTCTCCGAAGGGAGGGGATCATGCTCTGCTTCAGTATGTCACAGTACATGTTGGCATTCATGGTTCCCTCAATGAACTGTACCTCCCCAGTGCCAGCAGCACTCATGCAGCCCCAGACCATGACACTCCCACCACCATGCTTGACTGTAGGCAAGACACACTTGTCTTTGTACTCCTCACCTGGTTGCCGCCACACACGCTTGACACCATCTGAACCAAATAAGTTTATCTTGGTCTCATCAGACCACAGGACATGGTTCCAGTAATCCATGTCCTTAGTCTGCTTGTCTTCAGCAAACTGTTTGCGGGCTTTCTTGTGCATCATCTTTAGAAGAGGCTTCCTTCTGGGACGACAGCCATGCAGACCAATTTGATGCAGTGTGCGGCGTATGGTCTGAGCACTGACAGGCTGACCCCCCACCCCTTCAACGTCTGCAGCAATGCTGGTAGCACTCATACGTCTATTTCCCAAACACAACCTCTGGATATGATGCTGAGCACGTGCACTCAACTTCTTTGGTCGACCATGGCGAGGCCTGTTCTGAGTGGAACCTGTCCTGTTAAACCGCTGTATGGGCTTGGCCACCGTGCTGCAGCTCAGTGTCAGGGTCTTGGCAATCTTCTTATAGCCTAGGCCATCTTTATGTAGAGCAACAATTCTTTTTTTCAGATCCTCAGAGAGTTCTTTGCCATGAGGTGCCATGTTGAACTTCCAGTGACCAGTATGAGGGAGTGTGAGAGCAATGACACCAAATTTAACACACCTGCTCCCCATTCACACCTGAGACCTTGTATATAAGCTCACCATTATATTGGTATAAAAAACACTGGTGAAAAAATTAACTTCATGTCCCAAACAAAAGAAATTTGGAGTGAAATTTTAGAGTGAAACACTTCACTCTATGAGCCCAGCTTAACAGAACTGAAACGCTTATGAACACTAAAAAGTTATTTGATATGGTTTAAAAGGAAGAAGCTTAAAGGTTCTATTCAGAGGGTTACCTTTTCATGAACCCTGCACAAAAGTCATTAACGAATGCCAGTTTCTGAGAGTGTATGAAAGCATATGTTCCTCTACTGGAGTTTTGGCATTTACAGAAAAAAAAACAAACATGTTTCTTGATGTATATTGTTTCCTCAGCTGTTGGTTACAATGTCTTCATGAATGACTGACAAAACAATGTCCTCTGGCAACACCAAGTAATATATCTAACATTATTACATGTCAAGCAAAATTAAATATATATCTTTTTTTCAGATCCTCAGAGAGTTCTTTGCCATGAGGTGCCATGTTGAACTTCCAGTGACCAGTATGAGGGAGTGTGAGAGCAATGACACCAAATTTAACACACCTGCTCCCCATTCACACCTGAGACCTTGTAACACTAACAAGTCACATGACACCGGGGAGGGAAAATGGCTAATTGGGTCCAATTTGGACATTTTCACTTAGGGGTGTACTCACTTTTGTTGCCAGCGGTTTAGACATTAATGGCTGTGTGTTGAGTTATTTTGAGGGGACAGCAAATTTACACTGTTACACAAGCTGTACACTCACTACTTTACATTGTAGCAAAGTGTCATTTCTTCAGTGTTGTCACATGAAAAGATATAATCAAATATTTACAAAAATCTGAGGGGTGTACTCACTTTTGTGAGATACTGTATATAATGCTAATGTTAGCTAGCTGATAACCTATCTGGGAATTCTAAAAACTTCCGTAGATCGCGAGAGTGAGAACAAGCGAAAGAAATTCTGACTGATCGACTTAAGCCTATGTTGAGACATTTCTATCCTTTTTCTATGTCTATTCTATGGTCTTCTTCAGGATGACTCCGCCCCCATCCATTGTACACAATGGCTTTGATGGCGCTCTGAACCATCATCACAACACCACCTGAGGGAAGAATGGTTCTCCATCACTTTAGTACAGTTCCACATACGTTTACAGTCTGCGCTGAGGTGCACTGTAGCTTTGTTGGACTTCCTTCATTCTTTCGCCTCATGTTATTTTCATATCTGTAATAAACACCCTCTAAAAAACATTGTTATTATTTTCCCACTGATTACCAAGACTTACAACACTTAGACCTGGTTATCCATCTCCACACGTACGCACACACTTAACGTGCCTCAGGGGAGTAAAGTAAAGCCTTT
The DNA here is from genome assembly GCF_023375685.1 of Ictalurus furcatus. Lineage (NCBI taxonomy): Eukaryota > Metazoa > Chordata > Actinopteri > Siluriformes > Ictaluridae > Ictalurus > Ictalurus furcatus. The sequence goes on from NC_071273.1 coordinate 25,291,309, forward strand.
CTATTTAGAAAATGGCTGCTACACAACTGGCTGTGCAATAATACTCCATGTGCCACTGTCCAACCTCACGCTAATGCATCTTTACAAAGCTGAAATAACAGAAGACGATTTAAAAAGCTTTCAGCTGGAGCTCGAGTCATGACGGCCATTTTCCTATAACGGGTTGCTGATGATTACACAGAGTGCACTCAGTACGGTGCATGCGCAGGAGTTTCCGCTATTCAGCTGAAAATGACTCTTCACCTGCTGTGTGAAATGGCCAGCAAAGATGATCCCCATTTACTCAGAAAAATAACCCTGAGGCCAATCTCAGCAATGCTAGTGCCTGAAAAGTTCTGTGACATAAGCAATGCACTAACCTTTATTGTCTGATCTCAGGATAGAAATTACCCCAGTAGCTAACCTAGGACCAATTTTAAGTTAAAAATATGAATGGTAATTAGCAAAGTGTCTAATCTCAGAATAAAAACAAAATGGTAAACTACATAGTGTCTAATCTTGGAATTAAAATGACAGGTAAACTACATAGTGTTTGATCTCAGGTTGAAAATGACTGGTAAACTACATTATGTCTGATCCTAAAATAAAAATGACTAGTAAACTACATAGTGTCTGATCTTGGAACAAACTGAACGGTAGTTAGTTACAGAGCACTTCTCTAGACACACAAAGTGCTTTACATTGTATGTGTCCCGCTCACTATACTGGGGCACTAGATCCTATGTAGACCAAAGGGTGAGCACATGCTGTTACCCTCCCTAATACCACTTCCAACAGCAACTTCAGTTTTCCCAGGAGATCTCCCATTCAGGTACTGACCAGGCTCAACGCTGCTTAGCTTCAGTGGAACATCAGGCAAGAACTGCAGGTTGATATGGCTCTGGCTATATCTACATGCTAAACTACATACTGTCTGGTCTGGAATAAAAATGACTGGCAAACTACATAGTATCTGATCTCAGGATGAGAATCTCTGGTAAACTACATGGTGTCTAATCTTGGAATACAATTGACTGGTAAACGACAGTGTCTGATATCAGGATGAAAATGTCTGGTAAACTACATAGTGTCTGATCTTTGAATAATAATGACTGTAAGTAACAGTGTTTGATCTTGTTATAAGAATTGCTCTCTGTCTGATCTAAGGTTCTTAAAATGCTTTCTGATCGAGACCATACTCATTTAGTGTCGGATATCAGAATCAGGTTATCGAGTAGTCCTCTGATCTCGAATGTTCTCTAATTTGTAACATTTAACATTTCGCTTTTAATATTTAATTCTGATCTTGACATTTTACTGTACTTGGTCCAGAATCTGACTTCAGATTTGTTAGTTTGCTAGTAGTTAATGTAGATACAATTACTCAGCATCTGATTTTAGGTTGGAAGACATGCTTGAAGGTAAATGACTGTCAGATAAATTGATAGTTCTGTCTGATTACAGGTTAGAAAATTGTCAAAGTTAAATAGTTAGCTTTAACAAATAAGTCACTGTTTCTATTTAGATTTGGCAGATTTATAATAGTTATAATAGTGTCTGATCTCGGGTCAGATAATCTAGTGTCTGTTTCACATTCATCAGTTCTCTGGTTTTCTAGCGTCTGATCAAAGGATAGTCTGCTCTTTGTTAGTCAGATTTTTGGCAGTCTCAAGGCAGAAGTACTGGGCTATTTATTATCTGATGATAAGTTGGAACATTTTGTGGTATGTAAACCAGTGTCTAATTTCAGTAGAGGTTCAGGAGCTAGCAAGACCAACTTAAGTAAAAGCTAGCCTATGTAGTCAAAGCTAACATAGTGAGCATAGCTACTGTGTTGCTTCATGAATCCTGATTTAGTTATTTGGTGTGACATCATAGGCGAAGTCTCAGACAGAGGGCTGTCAATAAAGTGTGCTCATTAGAATATTAGGCCACACCCATTAGGACTGTTCTACTAGAGAGTGAGTAAAGGGGCTGTTTTAAAGTTTTATCGCATTTAGAGATTGGACATTTAGTATATACTTAAGTATAATACTGTAGTAATATTTACAAAATTGTACAGTATATATTTATTTGACAGAATATATATTTATATTTTCCCAGAATTTGACTGTGCACTATTTATATTTGGTTATTAAAGAGAGTCTGAATTTAATTAAATTGAATTGTTCATGCGTTTAATGGACATTTCTTTCCTCTTCCGACAGTCAGTGGGATTTGTTCTGGAAGGTTCCGTGGCTCAATCTTTAGGACAAAATAAGCAACTTTTTAAGTGCACAGTCGAGGCACTTTTTTTTTTTGGAAAGACTGTCAGCTGAAGGATTATTAATCCTCTATTACCAGATGCACCAGAGCCACAGGAGCATCGCATCAGCTGAAGAAGAAGAAAAGATGAAGAACAGAGCTTTTAGCCACTGCAATCATAAAGTCAACTACAGTCCAGAGGGACGTACAAGTCCAAGAGAGACAGAAAGAGGACAGAGAATATGAGAGAGAGAGAGAGAGAGAGAGAGAGAGAGAGAACTGAGGGACAGGGGGATGATGATGATGAAAGTCAGTCTTCAGAAGAAGAGGACACTCTCAGCAAAATAAAAGGTCGAGAGCTCTTCACGCTCGAATAGAGAGAGATATTAGAGTGAATGCTGCTGAATTTATCCTGGTGATCCCGGTTTACCAACAACACGCGCACACACACACGCACACACACGCACACACACACGCGCACACACGCAAACACACACACACAAACACACACAGCACTTATACCATACACATCAGTATGTATCTAGTAGCTACTCAATAACATAGCAATAACAGAGAACTATAATTAACTAGCCATATAAGCTGGCTACATAAGCCGGTATATTTGACTTTATAATAATATATCCTGATAAATTACATCACAACATAAAAAGCTAACCCAAGGAGGAAAAGCTAACCTAGCTAGAGAAACCTGATCTGGTGAGAGAAAGCAAACCTCTTGAGGGAAAGCTAAGCTAGCGAGTAAAATAGAACCTAGCAAGCAAAAGTTCATTTGTGAAAAGTGAACAAGAAAACTAACCTAGCAAGTAAAATCTCAATGATAACCTTGTGAGTGAGAGCTATATAGATATTATTGATATGTATATAACACAGAGGTCCTTCTAGCAAAGTTTGTCCACTCTGTGGCCATCTTGGCCACACCCCTGGGGAGTTATTTTGAGTGATTCACACAAGACTATGATCCTTTCTAAATGACTTAAATAACGTAAGCAAGAAGAACTAACATTAAATGTAACTATAAATGGATAAAAAGCACAGTGTGTTGTTTTTTTTTATTTTATTTTAAATTTGTAATTATTGGAGAATTGCTGTGGTATAAGAGGAATAAACCACTGGGTGGCGTGCTGTTATAGGAAAATAAACAACTGTGGGGTGGTAACACCCCAAAACACTCTCAGCTTCATGGTGTATATCATGGTGTGTGTGTGTGTGTGTGTGCGTGCGTACGTGCGTGTGTGTGCATGCGTGCGTGCGTGTATGTCCCCTAATTAGCACTGATGGTTTAATTACAGATCCCATTCTCCAGCAGCACCAACCTGCCAGGGTCCACGGAAACATCTTCATCTCTAAAACACTACACCCCCCCCCCCCTCTCTCACACACACACACTCTCTCTCTCTCACTCTCTCACACACACTCTCTCTCTTTCTCTCTCTCACTCTCTCTCACACGCACACACTCTCTCTCACTCTCTCTCTCACACACACACTCTCCCTCTCTCTCTCACACACACACTCTCTTTCTCTCTCTCTCTCTCACACACACTCTCTCTCTCTCTCTCTCTCTGGTGATCTTTTCATCCTCACCCAGGGTTAAATCTCTCCATTTTTAATCTGCTTTCTTTTTTTTTCTTTTCATCTCTTCTCTCCCTCATTTTCTTCTCCATCCATCTGTCTCTCTCTTTTTCTTTTTCCTCCATGTTTTAATCCATCCATCTCTCTCCTCTGTTTTGTCCCATAGTCTTTTTACTGTATCTCTCCTTAAATGTTTGTTTGTCTCTTTTCCACCTCTCTGTTTTTGCTCTCTTGTCTTTTTTCCCCTCCTCTCTTTACCACTCTTTATCTCCTCCTTCTGCTTCTCCTTCCTTTCTCTCTCTCTCTCTCTCTCTCTCTCTCTCTCTCTCTCTCGCTCTCTCTCACTCTCTCTCTCACACTTTCAGTTGACTGGATTGGTCCTTACTGGTCTAAATTTAGCCATCGTCTTTTTTCGCTTTTAGCCAATGAGGTTTTACTGAGAGCTCTCTCTCTCTCTCTTTCTCTCTCTCTCTCTCTCTCTCTCTCTCTCTCTCTCTCTTTCTCTCTCTCTCTCTCTCTCTTATACTGTAAAATTTAATGTAATATTGTATATAATAAAATAGTATAATATTAATATGGGCATATAAATTAATATATCTATATCTACATTATTTGAATCTATATAATAAGCCTCTCCTTCATTCCATCTATCCCTCCATTCAACTATGCCCCCCATCAATATATCCATCCATCTTTCACTCCATCTGTCCCTCCACCCACCCCTACATCTATTTACACCCATCTATGCATCGACCCATCCAATCGATCATCCATCTATCCTTCACCCCATCTATTTCTAAATACAATCAGTTCTCAGTCTAGCCATACATCAAATTATCTATTAATCTCTCCATCTATTGATTCATACATCTTCACATCCTTACCTCCATTATATCCAGCCATTCATGTACAATTCCTGTATCCCTACATACCTCAATTCATCATCAATATTTCCGTCCACCTATCCATCTATACATCATCCCTACAGTGATTCCATCCATCCATCCCACATATCTACCCCTATATCACTCAATCTATATATACACATCCCTCCATCCATATAATTATGTTTCCCTCCACCAATTCCTTTATCCATTAATCCATCCATCCTTCCCTCTGTCCATCTATCTATCCCTCCATCCATCTTTTTCTTAATTTGATACATCCCCAATCCATGTATACTTCTATCCTTGCATGCATTGCCAATCCCTTTATGTAGCCATTTCCCAGTCAGCCTTCTATCAGTCAGTGCCCCCATCTGTTTACTCCATCCATCCATTCCCTTCCCTTCCCTTCCCTTGTTGACTATGGACAGCTGTCACTTTGTAAAATCAGGACACTACATAATGTTCTAAGAGAAGATTTGAAGCCCAAATCCAAAACAGATGATAAAGCCTGGAGCTAAATACAAACGTTCACTCTTTTCTTCACTACATAGGAACCCTTAGTGTGATTTGGAATGAAGCCCAGTGTCAGGTCACAGCCTGTCTGCATCAGACTGACCTAATTATCACTCTTGAGGTGTTCATACATCTATATATTTGTGTGTGTGTGTGTGTGTGTGTGTGTGTGTGTGTGTGTGTGTGTTTGTGAAAGGCCCCGGGGACCAGGTCCACTTTGTAGAATGAGTTGAGGATTAGACCGGATTTGGACAACACTCATTAGCCTCGGGTGTTGAGGGTCTGAAATTAAATTAACACACACACACACACACACACACACACACACACACACACACACACACACACGATGAGTCCATCACCTAGCAACACAATCACAACACTGCAGTGGTTGTGTCAATATCATCCTTGTCTTGTTCTTGTAGGGTCGTGATGCCACGCACAAACTCTCTTCCACTCACACACACACACACACACAGACACACACACACACATAAGGGGGGGGGAGAGATAGAGAGCGAGAGAGAGAAACAGATATGCATGTGGGCGGAGTGGGAGAAGAACAATGCCATCTTTCAGGTCCAACAAAACTCCCACTCTTATTACGCACACACACACACACACACACACACACACACACCCCAATCCTTCCATCCATCGATCATACATCCCTCTATCCTGCCGTGTTTCTGTCCATCCATTTTTCTCTTCCTTTAGTTAGTAAGTTCTCCTTCACCGTGACCTCCATTCAAAAAAGAAATGAGGAAAAGACGAGTGGAGTCTACATGAAGTGCAGTAATAGGAACAGACGTCTATTAATTACGCGTAATTGTTGTGAGCTGAAGGGACACGAGACGAGAAACGACACGCTGTAATTAATCTCGAGTAGGATGAAAAGTCTGAATAACTGTTCTTATTCCATCACTTAGAAAAAAAATGTTTCTGTTTTTGTCAGATTAAGAGGAGTGAGAGACAGGGAAAGAGAAAAGAGTAAAAAGAGAAAGAGAGACAGGTGTTTGAGTAAGTGCTAGTGGTGAAGAGATAGATAAAGTGATATTGCAGTATGTGATGGTTGGTGTGCTAGGACTCTGTAGTGGTAAGTGGTAGAAGTTTGCTATGCTGTGTTTCTCACATATATATTACAGCACAATCAAATTCTTTTCTTTGCATGTCCCAGCTTGTTAGGAGGTTAGGGCCAGAGCACAGGGGCAGCCATGATACAGTGCCCCTGGGGCAGAGAGGGTTAAGGGCCTTGCTCAGGGGCCCCAACAGCTTGGCTGTCCCCAACCTTCTGATCAATAACCCAGAGCCTAACCGTTGAGCCACCACTGCCCCAAGTTGGAGTAAACGCTGTTACTCAAGGGTTAGTGTAAGTGCTAGTACTTGAACATTGAAATATCTGAACTTAACTTCTTCAGTAGATTTGATCATGGGCCATCAACTCACTCACCTCACACCATGTCATACTCCGTCACACTCTCTGCAGCTCCCCTCCTCCCCTTCTCCCCCAGATCTGTCCACCACACCTGAGCAGGTGATAAAACAGGAAAAGCACCAGGCCCTGATGGTCCTACAGTACATCTACAACTTGAGCCTGACACTGGCAAAGGTCCCATCACTTTGTAAGACATCCCCCCTTGTCCAGGTACAAAAAGAAGAATCTAAGGGACTACAGTCCTATAGTGCTGACATCACACCTGATCTCCCTCAAAGGCTGGTCTTGGTTACCTGTGGACACACGTGGGCAGAGGAATGGACCCCCTGAAGTTTGTCTACCGCTTGCATATGGGGGTGGAGGATGCTGTGATCTAGCTACCTGTTTCACAGAGCTTATTCTCACCTGGAGATGACAGGAATGCCTTCAACACCATCCAGCCTACTGTGCTGGTGGAGAAGCTGTGTGCAGTACAGGTGGACATGACCTGGTGTCTGGATCACTGACTACCTGACCTGCAGGCTCCAGTATGAGCAGCTATAGAACTGTATGTCTGAGAGGACTGTTCTTGCTCCATTCCCATTCACCTTTTACACCTCTGATTTCAGATGTCATATGCAGAAGTTCTCAGATGATTGTCGGGTGTGTTATGGAAGGTAAATGAGGAAGACTACAGGGATATTATTAACAGCTTTGTGGTGTGGTGTCAGAGCAACCATCTTCAGCTTACACCAGCAAGATGCTGTAAATAACATTGGGAGTAAGTGTTGGAGTAAACGCTGTTAATCAAGGATTGAGGCACGTGCTGTTACTCCAGTGTTGGAGTAAGTACTCATGCGTACTTCCCTATATTAGGCGGCAACTGCTACGGATACCAGGATGATGTGTAGGAGTGGAAAAAAATTAATGTGGAACGTCATTTTATGCACTTTAAAAAAAAAAAATGGACCAGTGACGTGACGTACTGAGCAGCAATCTGTCAATTTTGTTTTTGCAAAAGACGTTGAGATTCTTACTGCACTACTCGCATCCCTGTACTCGACATACATAGTGTAAGAATATAGTGTAGTGCATGAACAACCTCAGTGACACCTGTTGAAGTCAGCGAGACCGATTCTTGGTAACACACTTAGACGTGTTGCTATACTGACTCTGTATAATGTGAGGCTCAGTGTGAACACCACCGATATTGAACACACCTGTTCCTAATCATTATAATCACTGTAGACTATTAATAACTGTTCCACTCCACAAACACACACACACACACCCACACACACACACCCACCCACACACACCATGAACCGAGCAACAAGATACACCACCAGAAAGCACTTCAGTCAATCACACAGTAATGACAGGTTTTCTTTGCTGGTGGTAAACATTTAGCTAGCTGCTCTGCTAGTTTAGTTTGGGGATAAACATTTAGCTAGCTGCTCTGCTAGTCTAGTTTGGGGATAAACATTTCGCTAGCTGCTCTGCTAGTCTAGTTTGGGGATAAACATTTAGCTAGCTGCTCTGCTAGTCTAGTTTGGGGATAAACATTTAGCTAGCTGCTCTGCTAGTTTAGTTTGGGGATAAACATTTAGCTAGCTGCTCTGCTAGTTTAGTTTGGGGATAAACATTTAGCTAGCTGCTCTGCTAGTTTAGTTTGAGGATAAACATTTAGCTAGCTGGTCAACGCGTGTTGAAAAGTTTGTCATCTTCTATTAATTAGAGATAAATCTTTAAAATATATCCGCGCTCCAGTTTCCACCAAATCTGCTGTCAGTGATTAGCAGGATATCAGACAAGCTAACAGAGAAGGTAGCATAAGGAAGTGGAAGAGAGAGAGATAGAGCAGGAATTCGAAAATAATTAAAAGCCCAGAATGCCGAAAGAACAAACAGGAGTGTGTGTTTTGATGGAGTGTCAATCACCGAGCCGAACTCAGCTGAGCGCTAGTTATCAGCAGAAACCCGTCTGTTAGTGGCTACGATACAAAAAAAAACCTGATTAGAGCGTTTAATAGGCTTAATTAGCTTCTCCTTCTCCTGCACGCACGCACGCACGCACGCACGCGCACACACACACACACACACACACACTTCAATCATTGTAATATGAGATTACAGTGTGTATATTCTGTGGTACAATTTGCTGCTGATTCTGAAAAAATCTCAACACACACACACACACACACACACACACACACACACACACACACACAGGTCCTTTCTAGCAACGTCAAAAGTACAAATTCTAAAATCCATGCTTTTGTATATGGAATGTCTCACAGACATATACACACACATATACACACATACACACACATTTACACACACACATATACACATGTACACACACACATATACACATACACACACACACACACACACGTACACACACATATATACACACACATACAAATGCACACATATACACACACACATATACACACACATGCACACACATATACACACACATACACACACACACATATACACACATATACACACACACGTGCACGTGCTAGTCACCTTCTTTCTAGAAACGTCAAAAGTACAAAGTCTAAAATCCATTCCTTTTTGTAAAAGGAAGGTCTCCATTTAAACATATAAAATGTGAGTTACTTTTTTTTTTTGCCCAATTTAAAACTTTTTTTTTTCAATTTACGTACATCATGTCTAAGTTAAAATGGTAGCATCTAGCTCATAGCTAACCCTTATATTTGCGTTTATTTAAAGGCAGAAGTCATTACCGTGCTTAGTTAGATCAGCTAGCAAACGTCCTAGCATACTGAGTTTAACTAGCTAACTTTATTTTACAAACCCTCGCTGTGTTATCTAAACTGCTAGAGAGTGCTAATGAGTATGTTTTACTAGCTAACATAATAAAGTTATTGTGAATGACGGAAGATAGAGATGATGTCAGGATTCTCTCTCTCGTTCTTTTCTCCTTTCTCTCAGTACAATAGAGAGTAAGTGAGAGCCGAGTGCAGCGTCCATTCCTCACTTTAACCCTGTTAAAGGTGAATTGCTTTGTTTTGCTTGTGTTTTTCAGAGGGATGAATCAGGACGAGAGTTTCTCCTCCGTCCTTCTCTCTCGGCTCTCGCCGCTCGGCCGTTTTGGATATGTCACATCCAATAACCATGAAAAATTGGCTCCGTTTTCTCCAGAGTCTGCGCACGGAGTCTCAGCACGCTCAACACAAAAATGGCATTTTAACGGGGTCTGAATGACCGAGTGCACTGCGGGGGGAAACACCCAAAGAAAACACACACACACACACACACACACCTGAGCCTCGCAAACAGCAATATTGAGATGTCATCAAACAAAAACGCATTTTTCAATCCCCATGTTCCTGTATACTCTCACCCCAGGGTCCTGTGTGTATAGAGTTCTACAACCTCAGTGTTCCCAAAGTCCTACAAGCTCATGGTAGAGGTGTTACTCCCACCAGGACAGATAGAATTCTGATCAATCCCACCCACTCTCACAGGACGTTTAACTAATCCTGCAGTACCAGGTTCCCATAACTCTACATCCCCATAACTCTACATTCCCATAACTCTACATCCCCATAACTCTACATCTCCAACACATTCCCCTAACTCTACATCCCCACAACTCTACATCCCCCAACTCTACATCCCCATAACTCTACATCTCCAACACATTCCCATAACTCTACATCCCCATAACTCTACATCCCCATAACTCTACATCTCCAACACATTCCCATAACTCTACATCCCCATAACTCTACATCCCCATAACTCTACATCTCCAACACATTCCCCTAACTCTACATCCCCATAACTCTACATCCCCATAACTCTACATTCCCATAACTCTACATTCCCATAACTCTACATCTCCATAACTCTACATCCCCATAACTCTACATCCTCAAAACTCTACATCCTCATAACTCTACATCTCCAACACATTCCCCTAACTCTACATCCCCATAACTCTACATTCCCATAACTCTACATCTCCAACACATTCCCATAACTCTACATCCCCAAACTCTACATTCCCAAACTCTACATCCCCAACACATTCCCATAACTCTACATTCCCAAACTCTACATCCCCAACACATTCCCATAACTCTACATCCCCATAACTCTACATTCCCATAACTCTACATCCCCATAACTCTACATTCCCATAACTCTACATCCCCACAACATTCCCATAACTCTACATCCCCATAACTCTACATCCCCACAACATTCCCATAACTCTACATCCCCACAACATTCCCATAACTCTACATCCCCATAACTCTACATTCCCAAACTCTACATTCCCATAAATCTACATCCCCATAACTCTACATCCCCACAACTCTACATCCCCACAACTCTACATTCCCAGCACATCCCCATAACTCTACATTCCCAACACATTCCCATAACTCTACATTCCCATAACTCTACATCCCCATAACTCGACATTCCCAAACTCTACATCCCCATAACTCTACATCCCCATAACTCTACATTCCCATAACTCTACATCCCCACAACATTTCCATAACTCTACATCCCCATAACTCTACATCCCCATAACTCTACATTCCCAAATTCTACATCCCCATAACTCTACATCCCCATAACTCTACATCCCCACAACATTCCCATAACTCTACATTCCCATAACATTCCCATAACTCTACATCCCCACATTTCCATAACTCTACATCCCCATAACTCTACATCCCCATAACTCTACATTCCCATAACTCTACATCCCCACAACATCCCCATAACTCTACATCCCCATAACTCTACATCCCCACAACATCCCCATAACTCTACATCCCCATAACTCTACATCCCCACAACATCCCCATAACTCTACATCCCCAACACATTCCCATAACTCTACATCCCCATAACTCTACATCCCCATAACTCTACATCCCCACAACATTCCCATAACTCTACATTCCCATAACCTTCCCATAACTCTACATTCCCATAACTCCACATTCCCATTACATTCCCATAACTCTACATTCCCATAACATTCCCATAACTCTACATCCCCAAACTCTACATCCCCAAACTCTACATTCCCATAACTCTACATCCCCAAACTCTACATTCCCATAACTCTATATCCCCACAACATTCCCATAACGCTACATTCCCATAACATTCCCATAACATTCCCATAACTCTACATCCCCAAACTCTACATTCCCATAACTCTACATCCCCAAACTCTACATTCCTATAACTCTATATCCCCACAACATTCCCATAACTCTACATTCCCATAACATTCCCATAACTCTACATCTCCAGAACTCTACATCCCCATAACTCTACATCCCCATAACTCTACATCCCCACAACATTCCCATAACTCTACATCCCCACAACATTCCCATAACTCTACATCCCCATAACTCTACATCCCCACAACATTCCCATAACTCTACATTCCCATAACCTTCCCATAACTCTACATTCCCATAACTCTACATTCCCATAACTCCACATTCCCATTACATTCCCATAACTCTACATTCCCATAACATTCCCATAACTCTACATCCCCAAACTCTACATTCCCATAACTCTACATCCCCAAACTCTACATTCCCATAACTCTACATTCCCAGTGCCTAATACAGTACCCTATGTCTGCCACATCCACTGATCCCTTATTTAAGTTTTTCTATAAATCAGCCCTTTGATTCCAGTTCCCTGCATTCCCTCTGTTTTAGCTCTGTGTTCCTGTTGGCTGTCGATTGTCTGGACAATCAGACCTAATCCTCAGCTCATAGCTTAGAGCTTCTTCTCGTAAAGTAAAATCAAAGTTTAACGTGTTATGAATACAAGATTCAAAGAACGTTTTAACAAAATGTCCTTGCCACATTTTTTCCCCATCGAACACCGCAGCTCAAATTTATTCTGTCCCCGGCTCGTCATATTTCAGAACGGTGTGTTTGTATCTGTGCAGGAAGACGAAATCAATATTTCATTAGTCGAACTCTTCAACGCATGAAGGAGAGAGGAGACGCTCAGACTCGCAAACCTTCTTATTTTCCTCTTTCACACCCCAAGACAGTGTACACATGGGTATGAGTTTGGTCATGCGAAAAAGGAAGGAGAAACGGTGTGTGTGTGTGTGTGTGTGTGTGTGTGTGTGTGAAATTGGCCTGATGTACTAAAAGAACACAATTATATAAATGTATATCAGTGTAGTGGAATAGGTATTGATTTCCTGCAGGGTTGTACATGTTGTTTGCTCTGTGTGTGTGTCTGACATAACCGAGTGACGGCCAAAGCGAGGATGAAAGCTGTGCAGGTGTTGGGCAATGAATGGCTGAGGCAATTCTCCAGCCTTTGGCATTTCTAATGAATCTGTGTGTGTGTGTGTGTGTGTGTGTATGTGTGTCTCGAGTCTTTGAAACCAGAGAACAGAGACTAACCTTTAACTCAACGGCTCCTGCCGCTGGAATTCCCTCTCGCTCCAATCGATGGCAAGTTGTGCTTCTGATCTGGAAGACAGAGAGCAGAGGTTAAAACACCTTCAGCCTTGTGTTCACTAGATCTAGTCATTTGAATAGTACTAAGTGCAATGGTTAAAATAAAAGTAAATTACTCTACAAACGAGGTCCAGGATACAGAGTAAGGAGTGCACAAAGTGACTCACAAATAAATACTGGGTTCACATATATTTTTGGAACCTCGCTTGTTTATTTGTGGAAAGACCTGCATTTGCCCCTGTATGGGTGTGATGGTCAGGGGTACACATACTTTTGCACATATAGTGTAAGTGTCCCCTGTTCTCATATATCCCATTATTCCCTAGTGTACAATCATCTTTTCACTTTATATCCATGAATCCCTAGACTTTTATTGTTCCCTGTCTCCCACCGTTCCTCTAGACTACACTCTTTCCCTAGTTCTCGGCTGCAATCCCCTGGTGTCCTTGACCTCGAGTGCCCAGTGGTCCCCTGGAGGTTTGGGACAGAGCCCGAGAGCTAATGAGTGATTGGCTTTCTGATGAACATTCAACCGGAGATGATAAGAATTTAAATGATGTTTAAATTGGAAGATATTAAATCAGAAATTCACATGAAACAACATGATGAATCTTGAAAGTCCTGTGGTTCTAAAAGCCTCTTGTCTTTGCTCAGAGTGAAGATTTCCCAAGCGATCATCAACTCCAAACACAAGCATCAAAAGAAAACACCCAGAAGAACCAGTGTCATTTCCTTGTGTTGGTTTTCCCATCAGCTCAGTAATCTCCATCTGTCTGCCTGTCTGTCTGTCTGCCTGTCTGTCTGTCTGTCTGTCTCTCTCTCTCTCTAGTGAGAGAAGGGAAATATCGAGTGTTGTCTTGGATGTCATGCTAAGTAGTAACAGTTTAAATCCAGGACAGAGGTCAGAAGTTGATAATTAAATCCTGCTGATGTGGATGTACACCACAGCACTGTTAAATTCTGGACTGTGATTGGTCAGAAGGTGTTGATTAATTCTCTATAACAGCGGCTCTGACAGTAGCGTAGGTTTATATTAATGAGCTCGTTCTAATACCTTATCGTTTCTATAGTAACGGCTCGCTCACAAGGACATGAACGGATTTAAAAACGTGTGTACTGTAATTGCTGAAGTTTTCTGTAAAGAGATGTTTACATAACATTTATGGAAGGAGTCTCCAGTGTCAGTGCTTTGTACGTTTTCCGACATCTTTAGGAGAGTGGACCACTTCTGTGCGGTTTCTTGGTAACAAAAGAGGCATTTTTTTGTCTTATTAACTTCAAGAGCGAGAATAAAGAGAGGGCTGGTGATGGAATGAATGTTTATAGCTGCTATAATGTAAGTGACAACAGGAACTAATTTGATTGAAGGCTGTTTCACTTTAAATGTAGCTATAAATGGACAAAAAGCATGTCATTTTTTAAACCGCGTTGGTGTACACACTCGGGGACGTGCTGTTATTGGAAAATAATCATCTTCAGGGTGGTAACAGTAACTTTGCTTCATAACACCGCTCCATCGTTGATTACTTTCCAATAAAAACACATCCTATTGTGTTTTATTCCTTACACATTGGCCACGCCCCCTGACTTCAGACAAGCTAAATAGCTTTGTAATTCAGATGTAAATAGTGCATAAAACTTGTCATGAATATTATGCCCACTTCATTTAATTTAACAACACTTCACATGAATCCTGTATTAACAATGCATTATCATTTTTATTATCTAGTTATATAGCATAATTAATATTGACATAAGCATGCACGAATGCTCATATATAGTCATCATAGTTAAATGCATAACCGTCAGGCTACATAACACATTATAACATCTGCAGCTACTGCACTGATTGGGGTTGAAAATTACAAGTCGTAGGAAAAATCTAGGAGCGTTTTAACTTTTTAGTGCCCCGAGATATTTATTTTTACTCCACCATCTGAATTTACAGTATAAATTCATTTAAATGCAGAGTTTCCACTTTCACGTGGCACAAAAACATCCAGGTTATGAGAGTGAGAAAGGTTATAAACTTTTATTAGACTCTAAGCTGTTTTGAGACGTTCTGATCCCGAGTTTTCAAACTACCTCCTATCACAGCCTGGAAATCTTCCAAATAACCAGAGCGCTCTCCTAAACTCAAAATGAAAAATGAGAATGTGAATCGGGGTTATCGATGAACTCTGCGGCGGACTGTAGGAGAGAAGAAGGAGAAAGAACGAGAGAGTGTTTATTTTCCTCTGTCGCTTTGATGCACAGATTAAAAGCTATTGCTTCTGCCTGACAGGTGTGGAAATGGGAAAAAAACAAAAAAAACAAAATGTGGACGGGCGATTTATTCACTCACATATGAAAAGTTTGGCGTCTTATAAATGACTGCGAACCACAGTGCCACAACAGATAATGCTGAGATTGAGAGCCTGAGGGATGATAACACAGAGCAGAGCACGTAGTGCTATACTGGTGGTGTTAGGCTGTCGTCACACTCATGTCCAAGACAAATATCGCTTGCTGAATAATATCTTTATATCTAGTACAGATTTCTAGCATACTAGAATCCACAACATGACAGAAACCAACATGGCTGGATCACTGTTCCACTGGACATTCACACTCTGTGACTTAAATTGATGCTAAATGAATGCTGCCCCATTGTAGCTAAAGCTCTTTAACTTGCTAGTTAATGAGGTTGAGTTGACCGCTAGCTAGCTATGACAGGGACTGCAGTCTGATTGTTCATAGATTATTGATGGAAATTCTGGGTTGATTGGTAACAGTGCCATTGGAATCAGGAACCCTGTTCTGATTGGTTAGAGTAGAGCTTTGATTGGTGCTAGCTACGTTAAACTGTATGTCTTAATCTTGTATTATTTTACTGCTTACCCAGCACCGTTTGGGGTGTTTCCGCATGATGTTGCGGCAGTCAGGTGGTACAAGTCAAGCTCTCAGAAAATTCCAAGTTGTAATTACGAGTTCTACGAGGACGTGAACGCTTTTTACAAGTCAGAATCTTGTAATTACGGTAATTATGGTAATTACGGCATGGCATGAACACAGCTAATGGTGTAGAGGGATTCAGGGTGCATTTAGGAGGGAACTGCAATATGATTGTTTCCAGTTTCATGTGGGGCAGGAGCTGTGGCCTGATTGGTTACAGCTTTATTGTGGGCCGGAACTACAGTGTGATTAGTTACAGTGTCGTACTGTTGTCCAACTGATTATATTGGATTTTGAAGCAGGAACTGTGGTCTGATTGGTTACAGTAGTATTGGGGTCTGAAACTGTTCCCATTGATTATACAATGGCGTTAGGGGTTGGATTGTGGTCTGTGGTCTGATTGGTCACAGTGGAGTGGGGCAGGTACTTATGGTCTACAGAGACTGTACATAAATTTAATTTAAGAGTCAAAGACTTACAATTATTTGGTCCCATCAGAGATTTTGGGGGTGGTCATATTGTGCTTAATAAACAGACATGTAGTGGCCTTTGGGGAAGCAGATCCACCCTTTATAACTCAGTGAAATAAAATCAGTCCCTGTGGTAATGGACTTAGATTTTTGGACATTGTCGGCAGTGTGTAATGTGTCCAGTTGTTTTCTATTCATCAGGCTTATCACTGTTGTCCCCAGACATCAGTACATTCAGAGTGTGTTGTGTTTAACACTGGCTCTGGTTACTCTAAAGCTCCTGATGTGGTGATTGGCTGGCATCCAGAGTATCCAGCTGCTTTGGCATGCAAGCAAATCCCAAAGAATGTGGAGCTTTAGGAGTGCTTATCAATGGAGCACTGAGCTGTGTACCAGCCAAGACTCCTGAAACAAACGGTGTGAAATTGGTGGCCATTCGACACCGGCTCCCGTCTCTGTTGCCAGCTAATCAGTGGTGTGTGCGAGTGTGTGAAGGCCAAACATGATTCAGCACTAGGTTCTCCTTTCATAACCAGCCATGGCACTTATCCTTCTTTCCCAATTTCCTTCCTTTAGTTTGTTCCCTCTTATTGTTTCTTCATGTCTGTCAGACCAGCTCTGTAAGATTGGCCACGTTTAAATCATCTAAGTTCTGTATACACTTCCTCAGTCCTTTTTGAGGATCCAAAATTCAGTGTGTACCAAGAGCGGTCTCAATTTCATCAGCTCTCCATAACTGATGAAACTTCATATGAAACTGAAATCTAAAACACATCGTTAGCACCAGTTATTCCATCATTGGAAAGTACTGACATGAGAAAACACCAGTATACAAGCCCGAGTTTAAATGATAAGTCTCAGGATTTCCTCTAGGTTAATTACTCATACTGTGTATTAATAAATATATGAACTAATGTGATGCATGGATTCTTCATCTTGTTTGCTATCTACTCTCTTATTTTCACCTAAGTGTCTGAGATAACTGAAAGTCATTCCTGTTGGAGATTTCTTTCATATTTGTACCATTAATTCCATAGTAGTTGCTGAACAACTGAATAATAAACAGACATTTTAAAGAGATCAAGTTAGAGCCAGTACGTTCATGGGTCTACAAAAGGCATCATCAATTTTATATTTATGGCATTTGGAAGATGCTTTTATCCAGAGCAATAGTTATCTAATTTTGTTTTTAACACATCTGAGGGTTAAGGGCCTTGGCAGGTTGGTGATAATGGGATTTGAACTCATGACCTTCCGATCAGGAGTCCACTGTCTTGACCACTTTACTTTACAGACTGACCACTTTGAAAACATTCAACAAGTAGAAGGCTTGTATAGGGATGACCTGCAAGTCAGAGTCATGTATTCACTGATATTATAACAAAAATAGCCATGTAATGATTTCTTGCTGGCTTTGACACATCGTGACTTTCTTCCATTTAACAATTAGCGAAACCGACAGCCGAGACCCAGATATGTCTGCTGGTATGTCAAACAGTTTCTCTGCTTGGACTTTGATCAGTATTTGTGCAAAGAGAAAGTGGCGTCTTGGAAAGCATTCAGAAAGTGATTCTCTTTTGCACTGAGAAAGTGATCAGGAAGTGTTTAGCTATACCCTGAATCATATCCTTGTTGAGGTTTTTTTCCCCCGCTAATGAGTAGTCTTCAGTTTGAACTGTTCAGATGGCTGACATGCTAAACATGAATGCTGGTACACCATGGGTTGGAGAGAATTAGGACAGAAAGCTTTACGGTAGTATTTTTGGGTGGGATGTAAATGGACAATTATTTCTGTTGGACTTCTTTGGAGAGTGTGTCAGGACACAACTGCATAAACTCAGTATTGCTTTTATTTGGGAGAATCCAAGAATGCAAAAAAAAAAATAGGAACCAACATAGATAACAATGTTCAGACTTAATGGTCCAAAGCTTGACTTTTGTCATAAATATATAGAACACGGTATACATAGACAACCTAATGAAGGACTAACACAGAACAGATGAACACAATCAGGTAGTGAACGATTGACAGGACAGGGGCAGAGATATGAACAGAAACCAAAACACATGGTGTTCACTGAAATTGGAACCAGTGGGGGAAACCATGTCAGATATAAGGTAACAAGATCTTGTTATGTAATACTTCTCAAGTCAATTTATTATGGAAGTTCAGAGAGTCTCAAGTCTTTGTTTAAAAAAAAAAGAGACAAACCAGATGATTTCCTCTTCAAAAAATGTCAAGTAGAACCACAATAGAAAGCTAAATTCATTAAATATCTAAAGAGCTCTTGAGGAAACTTTTATTCTTGTAAGGGAGTACCTATTTAAATAATGCCCTTCAGCCATACAAAAATAGTTAAACATTTAAAAAAAAAATGAGTGTAGGTCTATGAGGATCTCACTCAAGAACTCAGCATTGTGTTCTGGGATCTAAACTCACAACCTACCGATTATTAATGCTTACCCTTTACAGCTATCAGTATCATGATTCATGACAGAACCTCTGTAAAGACTCGACTTCCATTTGATCAACGGCCAATGTGTGAAATGTGAATATTACAGCTTTGTCCTCCAAGTCCACTCTCAGTTTAATGCAACGAGGATGAAACAAGGCCTTCTGATCTGTAAGTCAAGCTCAGGGTGAAGAATTCATGGTCAAAGTATACTTAGCTGATCCCTATTGTTCCCAAATCAAATATTTAAAGGCGAAACTCTTCAACAGATCTGTTGTTTATCTGTGGGAGAAAACCTGGTATGAAATATTGATCTCCGAGCAGCACGCATCTTCTGTGGGCATTGTGAAGAGTGTGCTGATACTTCAGACTCGTCGCTGTCGTTTATCCTCAGCGCACGTCTGAGGTGTCAGACAGACAGCCAGAAAGAGAGAGAGACAGATTGTCTGCATCACACTTTTTTTATTGAATTTTCTCATTATGCATCTTCAATTAATCTTGGAGATAAATGTACCATCCTTGTGTCCTCCAACACGAGGCAAAAGCTCTGGCAAGTTTCATGAACACACACTGATAAGCTTCTAAATTGAGTGTGTGTATGTGTGTGTGTGTGTGTGTGTGTGTTTTACAGAGGGATGCCTGCTGAGCCTTTTAAGCGAGAAATGGAAGACAAACGAGAACAGCTAGCTGTCGTTTATTGTTTTGAGTCAATCCATCTCTAAATCCCTTTTTTTTCCTGTTTCAGCCACAAGTCATAAACACAGACATCATTTCACATCACAATCTCTTGGTCTGAAAACATTTTAAATATCATGGAGAAGGACAATTTCTTGCAAATGTAGGAAAAGTTCCTTGCAAAGGTCAAACCTCACTATGGAATAATAAAATATAAAGAGCAAAAAACAAATAGGTTTAAATTAGGGTCCATTTGAGAAGTGTCTACCTGCAGGCTTGGGCATGTCTCTGAGTGAGAAAGGTGGGCATGTGTAAGTGAGACAAAAGGGCGGGACTTTGAGATGGACAGCAACCATGTTTCTTGAGACAAGCATTAATTGACGAGTACTTAAATGGACAGATGGGTGTGACTTTGTGTGAGACAGATGGGTGTGTATGTGTAAGACATAAGTGGGTGGCTTTGAGTGGGACAGATGGGCGTGTCTTTAAGAGAGACAGATGTTTGTGACTTTAAGTGGGACAGATGGGCGTGACTTTAAGAGAGACAGATGGGTATGTCTTTGAGTGAAACAGATGGGAGTGTCTTTGGGTGGGAGAAATGGGCGTGTCCTTCCTTAAGAGAGACAGATGTTTGTGGCTTTGAGTGGGAGAGATGGGTGGGGCTTTGAGTGAGACAGAAATTTGTGTTTTTGAATGGGACAAATGGGTGTGTGTGTGAGACAGTTGGGGTATCTTTGAAAGAGACAGATGGGTTTGGCTTTGAGTGAGACAGATGTATGTGGCTTTGAGTGGGACAGATGGGTGTGTCTTTGAGTGGAACAGATGGGTGTGGTTTTGAGTGAGACAGATGTATGTGGCTTTGAGTGGGACAGATGGGTGTGGTTTTGAGTGAGACAGATGGGGTGTCTGTGTGAGAAAGATGGGAGTGTCTTTGAGTGGGACAGATGGGTGTGGCTTTGAGTGGGACAGATGTTTGTGTCTTTGAGTTATACAGATGGGTGTGTTTTAAGGAGAGACAGGTGGGTGTGTCTTTGTAAGACAGATGGGCGTTTCTCAAACTGGAATAAATGGGCATGTCTGTGTGTGAGACTGATGGGCGTGTCTCTGACTGGGACAGGTGGGTGTTGTTTTTGAGTAAGACAGACGGGTGTTGTTTTTGAAAGGGGGAGATGGATGTGTCTTTTATTCTCCTCACTTCTCTCTCCATTTTTTTGTCTCTCTTAGTTGTTGTCTGTGTTTCACGTTCTCCCTGTCTATCTTTTTACTTTCCTGCCTCTAGAAACACATCTGTCTTTTGTCTCTGTTTATTTGCGTGCTTGCCTCAGCGCTGAAAGATCTCTGCAGTTCTTCATCATCTTCAGTCTGTGAGGAGGAGGAAGAGTAAACACGCTGTTCTCGTCTTCATCACAGTAATCCTGTTTACACATAGGACCAACACACACCATCTCTGGAGGACAACACAATCTGTCTCGGGGTCACCGGGGAACCCACACCGTCCACCTTCAGTTCATTCTCATTTTCACGCAGGTCCTCTATATCCCCTGACCTCAAATGCAGTCGAACAGCCGAGACATGATTGGTGTCCAATGTTTGTTGGTCTGGTTTGCATTGTAACTATGAGGCTAAAGTAGTAAACATGAAATGAACGTGCAACCATGCCTGGTTCTTCAGTAATGTCACACACACTTGCCTGTAGTCTTTAAACATTAAAGTCATTACTAGTTATTACTGGTTATTACTTCTATGTGGGTGTGAACGGACAGATATGAAGCTCAACAGAGCTTTAAATGTTTAAAGATAATTTAGTTTCTGTGTTTGAATTACACATTATCTTAACGGAATTATAAAACCAAAAAGAGAAAACAGACATTGTTAAACAGACAACAACTGACTTTCTTAAAGTCTTCCACAATCTGCAACTGAGGGAAATGAAAGTGTTTAGCTTCTGTATGTCTTGATTGATTTTTGAGTAAATGTGTAGCCCCAATTGTTAGTGGGTTTAGCTGTGATTCTGGGGAATTTCTAGAATGTTCTCCGCCATTCACACTGTTCATCTGGTTCAGCATTTCTCTTACTGATGTTTATGTTATTTGGCTTTAAATTTGCAGTATGATGCATGCTGAATGTTGGTGTATAGTGGAAAATGGTGTTTGTTGATGTCTATTGGTGAAAGATGGTCTTTTATGGAGAATGTTGGTGTCTGTTGGTGAAAGTTGGTGTTTAGGTGTCTGAATATAAATGTTAATGATGGTGAAAATTGCTGTTGGGGAATATTGGTGCTATATTAGAGAATATTAGTGTTTGAAAGAGAATGCTATATTATAGCTATTAAATCTAAAGAGCTGGCCTTGGGCAAAGGGAGACGACTTCTCTAATATCACTAAATAATGAACAGAATGTGTTTATACATGATGAGATGAACTGAACCTGGATCAAGGCCGATTACTGGGTGCCTAGAATTCAAACATACAGAAGGACAGTGTTAAATACTGAAGAGCGGTTCAGCTGGAGAACAGATGGAGACGATGAATGAGGCTCCTTTTGAGACGAAAGGTTTCTGTGATGTTGCGCGGGCGAGAGTCGTTTTGTGCTTTTAATTGGCTCAATGTGTAAAGCTCAAACTTAAACCTCCACTCAGAATTGCAAATCACCCACCACTTTGATGTCTTTGTTGAGACTTTATGACCGAGGTAAAATAAAAGCTGTGTCTCAAAGATGGCAAGTTTTCTTGTTAGTATTCACTCCAATAAGTTAAGTTGGTTAAACTTAAAAGACCACATGGTTAGAGCTACTGCAACACAAATTGTAAAGTAGAAAGTAAAAAGACGTAACTTTACTAATTGGCCAATTAGCATACGAGATTAGCACTGTACTTAAATGAACACACTCAGTGAAATCCTGAGGACACAGGCACACTAAAATATCTGACTCCTAGTTCTATGTTCCAGATTAGGTAGCTTTAATGTCACACTATATTTTTGAACACACTTGCCTGAAACTTACATTTATAATGTAATAACCTGATATATGCTCAGAGTGCATTATGGGTAATAACTGAGAATAATTCTGTATGAACGCCATAAAAGACATCACGATTCTGTGTGTTCTAGCATTTGGGATGTTTTCTAAAATGGCCGACCTTCTAATTAGAACACTAACTAGACATGAAGTCTTGGGTTTGGAATGGAGCCAAATCTTATTCTCACACATCTTTTGCTGGTAGCTCTACCGCAATGCAAAACCTCAAAGAGAGAAAGAAAGAACATATTCACAACAAGAGAGAAAAAAGACACAGAAGTGAAAGACAAGTGTAAATGAAAGGATACAAATTGAGATTTGAAATGCCATGGTTCTAAAGGTGTGATTGCTCAATCTTGTTAAAGTGCAGCTTGTCATTCAAACATGTAAAATAACTTTCATGAGGAATCAATCATCAGAGTTTATTATGTGGTTATTTCTATTCAGTTAAATGTGAACAGCAGAGGGAAAATGGGCCAAGAGCACCAAAAAAAGCACTGACAAATCACAGATAGCCATGGGCTCCATCCCAAACCACATTTATAGTCAAACTAAATAGTGGGCTAAACTAGTGTTTCAATAGTACTACAGTTTAATATGGTTATTGAGGTAAACTGGGAACTAGGGGACAGTGAACAATAAATATTGGACAATGGAAGCTTGCACAGTCATGCACATTTACATTACATTACATTAGGAATTGATTGTGAGTGTGTGTGATTGTCTGAGAGAGAGAATTTATTTTTCACACCAAATTGTTGAGGCCCCCTGGCGACCCCTGGCGGCCCCCACTATGAAAACCACGAGGCTAGATGACTGTATTGGGCTAGAGGACAAAGGGGCTTGATTACTGTGGGGGATAAAGAAGTGTAGAGATTAGAGGACAGTAGGGGCTAGATGACTGTGTCGGCTAAAGGACAATGGGGACTAGAGGACATTGGGGGCTAGATCACTGTGCTGGCTTGCAAACAGTGGGGGGCTGATTACTGTGTGGGCTAGAGGACAGTACTGTGGGGGCTAGATTAAAGTGGGGGCTAGATTATTGTGGGGGTTATTGGACAGTGGAGGATAGATAACTGTGGGGCTAGAGGACAGTGGGGTCTAGAATACTGGGGTAGGTTTAGGGATAAGTATGGGAACTAGAGGACAGTGGGGGCAAGAAAACAGTGAGGGCTAGATGAAACTGTGGGCTAGAGGGCACTGGGGCCTAGATTTCAGTGGAACTAGGGGCAAGATTACTGTGGGGGCTAGATTATTGTGGGGGCTTGAGGACAGTGGGGGCTTGATTACTGTGTGGGCTAGAGAAGTGTAGGGACTAAAGGACATTGGGGCCTAGAGAACAGTGTTGTGAGGGCTAAATTACTGTAGGGGTTAGAAGACAGTGTGGACTAGGTTATTGTGGTGGTTAGAGGCCTGTGAGGGCTAGATTACTGTGGGAGCTAGAGGACAGTGGGGGCTAGATTAGAGTGGGGGCTAGAGAAGTGTAGGAACTAGAGGACAGTGGGGGAAAGAAGACAGTAAGGGTCTAGATGACACTGGCCTAGAGGGCACTAGGGACTAGAGGACAGTGGGGGCTTGAGGACAGTGGGGACTAGAGGACAGTGGGGACTAGAGGACAGTGGGGGCTTGCTTACTATGTGGCTAGAGGACAATGGGGCCTAGAGTAGTGTTGGGACTAGAGGACAGTGGGGCCTAGAGAACAGTACTGTGGTGGCTAGAGGATAGTGGGGGCTAGATTACTGTGTGGGCTAGAGGACAGTGGGGACTAGAGGACAATGGGGGTTAGAGAAGTGTAGGGACTAGAGGACAGTGGGGCCTAGAGAAAAGTACTGTGGGGGCTAGAAGACAGTGAGGGCTAGGGGACAGTGGGGACTAGATTACTGTGGGAGCTAGAGGATAGTGGAGGCTAAGGGACAGTGGGGGCTAGATTACTGTGGGAGCTAGAGGATAGTGGAGGCTAAGGGACAGTGGGGGCTAGATTACTGTGGTGGCTAGAGGACAGTGGGGGCTAGATTACTGTGGGCTAAAGGGCACTGGGGACTGGAAGACAGTGGGGAGTAGATGACAGTGGGGGCTAGAGAGTGTAGGAACTAGAGGACAGTGGGGCCTAGAGAACAGTATTGTGGGGGCTAGAGGACAATGGGGGCTAGATTACTGTGGGGGTTAGAGGATAGTTGGGGCTAGGTTATTGTGGGGGCTAGAGGCCAGTAAGGCCCAGATTAATGTGAGGGTGGGAGGAAAGTGGGGGATAGATTATCATGAGGGCTAGATTACTGTGGGAGCTAGAGGACAATGGGGGCTAAACGATTGGGGTGTAGGCCAGTAAGGGCTAGATTACTTTGGGGTCTAGAGGACAGTGGGGGATAGATAACTGTGTGGGCTAGAGGGCACTGGGGACTAGAGGACAGTGGGGGCTTGAGGACAGTGGGGAATAGAAGACAGTGGGAACTAGAGAAGTGTAGGGACTAGAGGACAGTGGAGCCTAGAGAACAGTTCTGTGGGGGCTAGAGGACAGTGGGGGCTAGATTACTGTGGGGACTAGGTTATTGTGGTGGCTGGAGGCCAGTGAGGGCTAGATTACTGTGGGAGCTAGAGGACAGTGGGGGGTAGAGGACAGTGGAGTCTACATTACAATGGTGGATAGAGGACAGTGGGGGCCAGATTACTGTGTGGGCTAGAGGACAGTGGGGACTAGAGAAGTGTAGGGACTAGAGGACAATGGGGCCTAGAGAAGTGTAGGGACTAGAAGACAGTGGGGCCTAGAGAACAGTACTGTGGGGGCTAGAGGACAGTGAGGGCTGAATTACTGTGGGGGTTAGAGGACATTGGGGACTAGGTTATTGTGGGGGCTAGAGAAGTGTAGGGACTAGAGAACAGTGGAGGTTCAACAAATGTGGGAACTAATGGACAGTGAGGATTGAAGATGATCATGGGGAGTAGAGGACAGTGGAAACAAGAGTAGATTATGGAACAGAGGGGAATAGAGGACAATGAGGGCAAAAATACTAGTTAATTAAAGAACACTGGGGACAAGTGGGCAGTGAGGATTAGAGGACAGTAGGAGCTAGTGAACCATGACGACTAGGGAACAATGGAACTAAGGGAGAGTGGGGAATAGATGCAAGTGGAAACTAGAGGCCATTGGAGACTAGAGGACAGTGGAGACTAGAGTAGAGTGGAGACCAGAGGTCAGTGACAACTAGAGGTCAGTGGAGACTGGAGGCCAGTGGAAACCAGAAGCAAGTGGAGACTAGAGGAGAGTGGAGACCAGAGGCCAGGGGAGACTAGAGGCCTAGTGGAGAGTACAGAACACTGGAGAGTCGAGCATAGTTATACTAAAGCACAGTGGAGACTAGAGGACAGTGGAGAGTAGAGGCCTATTGGAGACTAGAGGACAGTGGAGACTAAAGTCCTATTGGAGAGTAGAGGCCTAGTGGAGAGTAGAGGACAGTTATACTAAAGCACAGTGGAGAGTAGAGGCCTATTGGAGACTAGAGGACAGTGGAGACTAGAGGCTTAGTGGAGAGTACAGGACAGTGGAGAGTACAGGACAGTGGAGACTAGAGGAAAATCAGGACAAGAACACTGCAAAGACAACAGGACAGTGGAGAAAGCTTTCTCTTTTTTCACTTGTCTTCTAGTTCTCTCTCTCTATCTTTCATGTTAGAAAATAAGAATAGTTTCCTTACAGCAAACATATGGAGTGAAGTTGAGCTTGGGGTAAGAGTGTGTGTGTATATATACACACAAAATGGGTCTGTAAATATACAGTAAT
The DNA here is from genome assembly GCF_023375685.1 of Ictalurus furcatus. Classification (NCBI taxonomy): domain Eukaryota; kingdom Metazoa; phylum Chordata; class Actinopteri; order Siluriformes; family Ictaluridae; genus Ictalurus; species Ictalurus furcatus. The sequence continues at coordinate 25,317,780 of NC_071273.1, forward strand.
TTTGTTGGTTACATATTTAAATTCACACTGGAATATACACTATTACACTGTAATGTAGAATAATAAACTGACACACACATTAACATACACTGTAACGCACATTAATACACTAACTCACTAGCACACTAACTCACTAATACACAATAACACGCTAATACACACTAAAGCTCAATTGTTCTGCAGGACTGAGAGTTTCTATGCTAAATTGTGTCGACACACACTTTCTCTTATTTGAAGTGAACATGCATAGATCTCAGCGCTAAAGCAAGGCACATATCAGATGCTGAAAAATATACAATCACACACACACACACACACAGGAGAAGGACAGTGTACTGACAATCGCTGCATGAGGAGTGTTTGTTACTGTGCAATTTAACAAGGTTAAGCTGACTCATTGCAGCACACACGTTCTCCTATTGTCTCTGCAAGTTCTCTCTGTCTCTCTCTCTCTCTCTCTCTCTCTCACACACACACACACACACACACACACACAGAAACACAGTACATAAGAGCAAAGGATGAAGGCCACAAAATGGAGGCGGACATTATTCCTCTTTGGTAATTTCTGTGTGTGGTGTTGGTATCAGAATAGAACATGTAAAAATGTTTAAAAACCTTTCCAGCTTTCCAGTCAGAAGAGCTAAAGCAACTCATTAGTCCAGCAACCCATTGTTAGACATAATGTTTAGGCTACAGTAAAACAAAGACCATCCTTCTCAGAAGACATCTCGCTCTCTCTAAGCTCCGTATTTTGGAGAAATTTCAGAGCTTGCATCCTTCAGGATGTAGGAAATACTATAATTCTTTAGTATGAAAGTTTTCAGCAGACCTGGCCAAGCAAAAAAAAAAAATCCATCGCTCTGACTGAAGAGTCCTTTATAAATGGAAGTGACTCACCCACCTGCACTAACAGTCTGAATTTCATTTTTTGCCATAGTTTGCCAGAGACCAGAAAATACTCGGTAGCAGGCTCGGCTAACATTAGCTATTCGTTACAATTGCTAACTTGTCATTGTTATGGTAACCATAGTAAAACTGACACTAAATGTATGTACTATAAGTGCAACTAAAGTCATAGTAGTGTTCATCTGTGTGTGAAAGAGAAGAAATATATGAAGAGATGCAGTACTCATCAATGACCTGGGCATGCTAATGTACCCTCGGCTAAGATGATAACGTGGAGCAGAATTTGACATTTTCCATGTGCTACGTTCTTACTCTGGGGAAAAGCGACAGCCAGAGAGAGAGAGAGAGAGACAGATGCAGTGTCAGGTTTCTACAGCCATAATCCCATAAGCCATCATATTTGAATGATGGATTCAACCTAGCCGAGTCCATTTTTGTCACATTTTATTTTCCATCCCTGCCATCAGATGGCGCCTGAGCATGAGGAAGCGACTCCTGACCTCCATTTCCATTAAGAATGTTTATACAGGGATAACGAATAAGACAGATTGGGCTTATTGATATAAAATCTTCAGAGATGGCGTGGGAATAGAAGAGAACATTGCTAACTCGGGAACATAACAGCAGGGATAACAATTGAGAGGAAGCAGCTCACATTCTTTTAGCTCTCCTTTTCAGCACTTTCTCCTGAAGGTGCGAAAGCCGGGATGTGAAAATCAGAAATAACATGAGGAGCTCGGTTTGTTCCTTAGCAACCTCCGTGAAACCTGCTCTAGCAGAGTCACGTTAACACCAGTACTGAGAGCTGGTTCTCACAAAATACATAGACCAGATACTAGACTTACAGTATTCATAGTTTTCTTGTTGTATATAGCAATTCCTGAATCCTGGATTCTGATTGGTCAGAAGGTGCAGTAACAGCTAAAAGCTGTAAGTTTTCTGCAGGTAAATTCAATGTCAATTCAATTAAATTTTATTTGTATAGCGCTTTTTACAATAGACACTGTCTCAAAGCAGCTTTACAGAATAAATAAATAACCAGTGTCTGTGAGGTAACAGTAACTCTAATTCATCACATTACTCCAATGTTGATTATTTTCCTATAACACTGCATCCCATCTTGTTTTATTCCTTAAGTATCCCATTGGTTTCTCATTTATGTCAATATATCAATATAAACAATCCTGATGAAAGCCTGATTTAGCTTCCAAACTCCTTCTGATTATCACGATTTCCCCTCGCACTAAGCGCTGGTGCATGCAGCACATCCGGGTTTGCAAGTGACATTGACATTGTTTACGTTCTACATGTGCATCTGTTATGATTTCTGTCCTGTCTCCACCCCTGTATTGTCAATGGTTGTTTCCCTTATGTGTCAACATTTTTCTCAGCTGTTTTGTGCTTCATCCCGATTACGTTTGTGTTTTAAACCCCTCATGTGTCTATGTGCTTTGCGAAGTATTATGCTCGGTTGCCAGTCTCTGCCATGTACCAAGCCTTAATTCCATGGTTTTGATCTGGTTCTCGTCCTCGTTATTTGAGTCTTGTCTAAGTCTAGTTTATCCTGTTTGCTGATCGCCTGTTTTGACCATGCTATTGTTTCATGATTTGGATTTGTCTGCCTATATCTCCTATAATAAAGCTCTTAATTGCACATGCATCCTGCATCTCCTCTTTTGTAAACTGTGACAGAATACTTTGCTGACAACATGGATGCAGCAGGAAGATGCGAGGGGCATAACACCAGGCCTGCCATGCCAGAGCTTAATTCCATCCTTTTTTTCCCAATGGACTTTTATGTATCCCTTGGATCCGTATGATGGCTTTTCAGTTTACCCACAATGTTTTTTGTTACAAAGCCAGCTATATTTTCTGATAATCTGGAGGACCCCAAACCTGACGAGAAGCAGTGGCTGGGGTTCATGTTGTCCTGGCTTACCGGCCCAGCCCACAAGTGGGCAGAGCTTCTTATTGCCATGGGATGCAGTGGACTAGGTAGTGTATCACAGTTAGTGGGACTATTAATAAAAGTGTACGGGAGCCCTGAGTTCAACCCTGACCTTAAAGATTTTTGGGGGAGGGCCAGCCTGTCAGCCAGACCTTTCTCACCATTCACCATGTATTACAAGAGGGAGTCAGAGGCCAACAGGGTGGCCTCCACTGCTCAGCCCCAGACCCAGGCCAACAAGGTGCCAGTGGGGGGTGACATGGGCATGTGAAACTGAGGGCTGCAGTAAAGAAGTCAAGCTACAGTGTCCAACCTGTATTAAACTCAGGATGCTAGGGTCACATTTCTGCTCTCAGGAATGTTTCAAGGGCAGCTGGTGTCCACAAATGGCTCCACAAGACAGCAAGGGCAGAGCTCCAGTTTGAGACCCACGAGGTGGTCTCCCCTGCAGAGCTCCAGCCGGAGGTCAACGTGGTGACCTCGGCTCCAGAGCTCCAGCCTGAGACCCAAGAGGCAGTCTCACCTGCCAGAGGTCAAAAAGGCAACCTCATCCACACAGCTACAGCCTAAGACCTATGAGGTGGTCTCACCTACTGAACTGCGGTCGGCGGCAACCTCAGCTCCAGAGCCCAGTCAGACGTCAACGTGGCGACCTTCCCCCCAAAGCTCCAGCCCAAGACCTAAGAAGTGGTCTTCTCTGCAAATCTTCAGTCGGAGGTGTACATGGTGACCTTCTCCCCAGCGCTCCAGCATGAGACCTACGAGGCGGTCTCATCTCCAAAGTTCAACGAGGCAACCTCAGCTCCAGAGCCCCAGTCTGAGGTAGTCATATTCCGGTCCGAGGTCAACAAAATGGTCTCTCAAGCCGTGTTCCGATCTGAGGTCGACAAAACGACCTCTCAAGCCGTGTTCCGGTCCGAGGTTGACGAGACGGCCTCTCAAGCCGTGTTCCGGTCCGAGGTCGACGAGACGGCCTCTCAAGCAATGTCCCGGTCCGAGGTCGACAAGACGGCCTCTCAAGCCATGTTCCTGTCTGAGGTCAACAAGACGGCCTCCCAAACCTTGTTCCTATCTGAGGGCGATGACACGGCCTCCCAAGCCAGGTACCTGTCTGAGGTCGACATTACGACCAACAATGTTATGCTCATGCCTGAGACATAGACAACCAAGCCTTCCTGCTCAGCTGAAGATGTCCCTCAGCCACCCTGCTCAGCGGAGGACGTTGTTCTGCCACCCTGTTCCACCGAAGAAGTCGATCTGCTCCCACGCCCCACTGAGGATGTCACACCGCCTTCCTGCCCCGCTGAGGATGTTGCTCTGCCATCCTGTTCCACTGAGAACCTCGTTCTTCTTCTCTGTTTTTCTGAAGATGGCATTCCGCACTCAAGAAAGGCCGACAAGACGGCCTACCAAGTCAAGCCCCCATCTGAAGACGATGATACAGCTGCCCAAGCCTGGGTCTTGCCTAGCGACCCCAGTGAACCTGCCCCAGCCTCATACCTGCTCCTCGGCTCCTTGAGGAGCCTGCTATCTGTTGTACAATGCCTGCCTCAGGACCAGAGGGGCTGTGAAGACATTTTGCCCAGAGGGCCAGGACCACCGTAGGAGGGAGTAGCGCCTTTGGGGGGAAGCTCTGTTATTTCCCCTCATGCCAAGCGCTGGTGCATGCAGCGCTTCCAGGTTTGCAAGCAACACTGACTTTGTTTACATTCTACATGTGCATCTGTTATGATTTCTGTCCTGTCTCCGCCCCTGTATTGGCATTGGTTGTTTCCCTTATGTGTCACCATTATTCTCAGCTGTTTTGTGCTTCACCCCTGATTACGTGTGTGACTTAAACCCCTTGTGTGTCCATGTGCTTCGCAAAATATTACTCTCAGTTGCCAGTCTCTGTCGTGTACCAAGCCTTAATTCCTCGTTTTATGTTTCATGGTTTTGATCTAGTTCTTGTCCTCGTTATTTGAGTCTCGTCTTAGTCTAGTTTATCCTGTTTGCTGATCACCTGACCATGTACCTGTTTTGACCACACTATTGTTTCATGATTTGGATTTGTCTGCCTCTGTATCCTATAATAAAGCTCTTAACTGTGCATGCATTGTGCATCTCCTCCTTTGCAAACCGTGACACTGAAGCTATCAACACAGCAAACTGCTGCCTTCATAACTTTTTAACATAACAGTGGTGTATCAGATTATAATCAGCTGTGATCTGAATTAAAAATTTTGTTATTGTTTACAGAAAGTGCAGTCTGAGCAGTTGAGTATCATGAACCATTATCAGTAATCAGATCAGATATTCTGCCTAAAATGATACCAGCTGGTTTCCGTTCAATTGTTTTGTTATTTTAAAAAATTTCTGCAAAGTCAGAAAAGAAAAAGTGACTGAATCAGTTTCCATAAACTAGCAATGATGTAAAAGTAATTGGAGAAAAGACTACAATATGCATACTGCATGTCACCTGTGTCAAATTTAACCACCATCAAATTTAATGATAATTTATACATCTGTTATGAAAGCACATTGCTAGCAGAATTTTAAGCAGAAATGCTAGCTAAAAACTTGCCTTTATGAAATCAACTCTATCTCCTTTGCTGAGAAATAAAGTACTAATAAAGACTGCAGAGGTCAGGAATCTTTTCAGCTGGCAGAGCCATTAAAGCCAAAAAAGTTATGTATTTTTTTTGTGTGTTTTTTTTTGTATGCGTCTTATTATTAATATTATTAGTTATTATCTTTACTATTATTGCATTAATATCAAAAGTGGTAATGTAATAAAGGCCATTTCACATTTTGCATGTTCTTGACCAAACAGCCTGCAAGTCACCTAATAGTCCTGTAGGTAGCACTTGACAAGAGACACAACGTGCTCTTCGGATGTTTACTGAGGACACGTGCGTTTGTTTTGTTTCTGTCATGTCGCGAGACATAAGAGAGTAGAGTAGGGAAGCAGGTAAAGACGTATTTATTTAAGGGCAGGCAGACAAATCCAAATCGTAATCCAAAAAACTTAGTCAAGACAGGCAAATTGTCGGGCGATTGGCAAACAGGCATAAACGGGGCAAAGCAGGAATCAAAGTCGCGGTCACAGAAAACAGGGTCACAACACAAAACAAGAAACATGAGCTAGTACTATGGACTGGGAGCAGAAAAACCAGCGGGGACTAAATGAACTGATCTATAGTTTAAACTAACTAAATCTATTAAGGAACATAACATTAACAACGTATCTAACTATACTATATCTACTATAATACTCTGCGAGGTGTACAGGGACGTGAGCAGTATATTTCCCCAATATAATCAGCCGTATATAACCGAATAGAACCATTTATCGCACTCGTCAATGCACTTTTTAGTTGTAGGCTACCGAGTGTTCCATACTTTCAGTACTGTCAGTTATAGGCCTAACATAGGCTATTCAAGGGGGGCTCAAAGATGACCACATAAAAATATTTTTATTTTACTGATTTATTTATTTAAAGTTATATTGTGCCTTGTTGGTAGCCTATGCCCACTAGAATGAAAAAAAAATGTTCAGTGTTAAATAAATATTTTGAAATTGTAGATTTTGTAATTGATTTTTTTCTTTGAAAAGCAAGACAAAATAGTAAAAAGCACATTTTGACTATTTCATTTATGCAATGGTGAAAAAAATGGCAAAGTTTTTTCATTATATTTGGTTTCGGCTTCAGCCAAGAATTTTCATTTCGGTGCATCCATATTATCATTAGTTGGGTCAGAGACGAGCAGATATGGCGTCCTCTGTTGAGCGGTTGGGACAGTATGCATACTGAAATGTGTGGTGGAAAGAACGCTCTTTATGTGTTTCATGACTAGCCGCTCAAAGCACTTCATGATGATAAGTGTGAGTGTGAAATGTGAGCTGATCTGCACATTCCTGGAGGAACTGGCCAGGTGTGTTGTCAGGACCTTCAGCTTTCTGTGGGTTGACGCTGGACAGAGTTTTCCTGATGTCTACTGCAGACAGACGAAGTACTTGGTCGGTGGGAGTTGGGTTGGTCTTACTCGCTTTCATGTTCATGACTTCATTTAACCAACTATGATAGTTTCATTAAATGGTACATCAATACAAGATGCAGTACTAAGGAACAGTAAATTGAACACTACTTACCATTAATGCAACTTCCACAAATGTAAATTCACCTATTCATTCTTACTGGAAAGAACGATACTTATCTTTTTTTTCTTTTAGCCATTTCACCTTTGTTAAAAACTGAACACAGACTGGCTACGTAGTTCAACCAATTTATGAATTAGACCGGGAAATAACCGCTTCGCTCCACACTGACCAATGAAATTTGAGCTTGTTGTGCCACATCAAAAGTGGTGTACACACGACAAATGGGCATTGATTATGAATGATGTAATATTTTAAAATATGTAATCTGTAGAGTTTTCATTGATTCGACACCCTAGCTTTCGTGAATCATTATTGTTTTTATTGATTTTTCCCACCGTCAAGCCATAGGTAATCACAGAAAGAGTAATATATGGCTCGCAAGCCATAGGTTCCAGACCCCTGCTATATCGGAACGTCAATTGTGATATCATATTTTACTCACTTATTTTGTCTGTTAAGTCAAAATGACCAAATATGTATCCTAATTATAACCCATATTCAAAAGGTTAAGAAATAGTGTACAGTAGAAATAGTTTAAATAACGTGTAATAGTTTGTGATCTATCTCACACTGATCGGTTTTGCTCATCCAAAGACATATAGAGGGTTTGCAGTCTGGGTCAGGGGTGAATAGATTTTCTAAAATGCCACGAGTGTTTGCTTCTCCACTGGGATTTTCATTTCAGGTCTTCATAGATGTTTTTAAAGGACAATAATAACTCCAGATATTTTAACAAATGCAACACCACTCCAGTATAGCCCCTTGAATGGGATTTGACGAGACGATTCAGGTGACCTATTTACTGAAATTGATGACCTGGATTGGCCATGTCTTAGCCCAGATTTACACATCAGTGAAGCACAAAACAATAATAATCATAGCCATGGCTATTAGCAGGATTAGTTATTACACTAAAGTATGGTTGATTACTGAGGGGACTTCAGGTTTATCCAAACACAGAAGCTCTGATCTGCTCAGTAGGAATCTAAATCTACATCCGGATTTCTGTAAAGCTGATTTGTGACCATGTATATTATTAAAAGTGCTATTAAATTAAATACAATTGCTTATATGGATGGCGAGGAATTTGAGGAATTTGTTTCACCTACGAATCGTGGTGTGTGCTGCTCCACCCTCTTTTCCTGTTCCATGATCATCTACGTTTCTTGGAGTTGCGATCTCATGACGTTGTTCCAAATGAAATGCTAAACAGTGTATGCTAGCATCTGCTGTAGATCATGGACATAGCCTTCAGTTTTGTGGCCTCAATTTGTGAGATAACATAACCAGCATCTAAAGAAATATTCAAATGTGTACATAAGCAAAATGGGATATCATGATTGTGCATAAACAACTCACATAACCGTTTCTAAAGATAGTTCTGTCCTAACATCTTTATACTCCACTTTGCACCACCTCAATACAGCACCATTAAGTGTTGGAAAACCATCCACTGTTCTACAGAACAGAGAGAATTTCAACATAATATCACACCAGTCCAGTCAGTTTGATTTACAATTCATCAGTGGAGCTTGGGGTGGTGAGAGACCTTATCAGAACTGTCCAGCTCCTTAGCCATGAAATCCCACGGGACACAAGCAGGTCATTCCAAGGTCATGGAATAGACAAGACACACTCGGAGCTCTGGGGAACACGTATAAAAACGCCTTTCTGAGCTTTTTGATAACCTCCACAGGCATTTAAACCCCAGACCGTTCAGGACTCGTGGCCATGCTGTGCTTTGTGTGATGGGATTTTTTTTTGTGCTGTTGCTATTGTGTGGGCTTTCAGTCACGACGGATGCTATCTGCTTCTGCTGACTAATTAGGCCCATGTGCTCTCACTGTCATTTTAAGCCACTGAGATTTTTCAATCATTGTCCCAAAGGACACACCGAGCAGAGACTCGGTTTCATCCTGATACACACTAAACTTCAGCTTGTCAATCAAAGTGGAAAGGTTTCAGACAAGCACCATGGGTGTCTGCTTAGTGGCTCGTCCTCACAAACATTACTCATACTTTCAATATGCCATGGTCTGTGCATCCTGTATACTGGACGATATACAGATTTAATCTGAATACACTGCAGAGTAGAATATGCCAATATTTATTACAGGCGATATTAGTAATGTCACACTGTACCACGATGAGGAAACCTGGAGTTAACGTCATTCTTTACACAACGAAATCATGACATAACAAGCGAATAAGATGCATTATGTCCAGAGGAAGTATGCTACAAGATTTTACAACAGTGTAAATGAGAATGTTTGTACATTGTTGTGATTTACTCCTGAAAGCTCATATTGATTAAACAATGTTATACTGTACCTAATTGAGTAATTCTGAAAATGGGAAGCAGGTACTGTGATGTCACGTTTAATCTCTAACCTAACCTGAATCATGCTTTAGGTTTCACAGCCTGATCTAATGAGTAATTTGTACAAATTTGAATGGACAAGGCAACATTGATGTCTTATGTTTGATTTTATAATAAAATATAAGAAAAAAGCCCCGCCCCTGACACAAACCTTAGCCTTTTCATATGACTGCTGATTTTTTTTACTCATGTCTTTACAACTAAACAGAAAACAATCAATGTCCAGTTGCTTTAAAACCCTGATGTTAGCATACAGAGCCAAAACAAACCAACCTCCATCCACTGACCATAACCTGATAACTAATCTGGCACAGCACATACTGTACCTCATCATACTTCAAGCTCTCCAGCTACAAGAATGGCTCAGCCTGACCCATCATGCACCAGGTTGTGGAATGAACATCTCCTGGATCTCTAAACAACCCTCACAAGTCCCTCACATTCCTCAAGTTCAGCCTCTTCAATAAACACCTACATGAATATTAATGACGCACTTAAATCAGAATAGATGGTTAGCTATACAGTATTTCTGGCGGAGCTTTAATGTGTTGGTATCTTTAGACGGCGCATTAGCATATAGAGCATCTGTGAATGTAAATGTAAATATCCATAAATGCTGCGAGTTTGACAACAGCACCATCATAGAAAATGTCTCCCAACACCTTGACTTCCTGAGAAAGTCTTAAGCTATGGTGTGATGTCTGAACAGGTACTAGAAAACCCTTCCTGCCGCTGTAATGTATAGGATTAGCATCTGATAAGCAACACCTCTCAGAGACACAGAGCTGTGAAAATGGCACAAAAAATGATAGGTTGCAAAGAAGAAGAAGAAGAAGCACAGAATAGCGACAGGGCGTTCGACATCATAGACGTGGATTGTTATAGGTAAAATTATTGCTAAGCACATAATGTGGTGAATGCTGTTCTTTAAATGGCAAAACATCTTCAAGATTATAAACCAAATCCAGTCAATATATAGCTGAAATAACAAATAGCTAAAAACCTTTACAGATGCATCAAAATCTCTTAAACCGATACAGTATATGGTATTAAAAATAACCATGCAGCCATGTTTTGGGATGTGTTTTTTAGGTAATGTTGGCTAAAGCAGGATAAATGCACTGATGCTCCAAGTCTAATTGTGTAAAATTGCAGGTCACATGTTTCCATTGTGTGCTTTTATCTAGTCTAATGGTTCATGGGCAATGTCTTTGTAGTAGAAACATCTCATTGTGCATCTCAAGTGTTTTCTGACTGAAGGACCTCTGTAGCTGTGCTTGTGTTGATTACCCAAAGCATAAAAAACAAGCGACACAGTATAACAAAGCAACAGGAAACGAGTCCCTGAAAGGCTTCTCTGAAGCAAGCGCTCTTCCTGTGTTTGAACCCAACCAACAGACACTCCACATTACCTTTTCCTGCTGTTCAACTGATGGCATGTTACAAACCAGAGCTGCGTTAAATGTGCATCTGGGCGTTTTGGCTTCATCCGCAGAAAGCCGAGACGGAAAAAGAACAATCGAAGATCTGCTGGTGGAGATTGTGTGGATGAATGACACTCGTTAAAGAGGAAGAAGGTCAGCATTTGGTGGGAAACTAGCCATGAATGTTAGAAGTGACTTAAAATGCACTTGAAATCAAGAACCAGATCTTATGCAAAATGAGCTGTGAGGACACCGAGGTGTGGACCCTGGCAGTTTCGTAAGGTGTTTTTCCACAGATACTGTGTTTATGAAGTTTTAAGGGGGAAGCTGCTGCCTGGATGTTAGTTAAGATGTAGACACAAGAAAATTTAGTTAGAATAGTACCCCCTGGTGGCTTGGAGACCAAATCGACTGCATATACCACTGAAAGCATATAGAAGGCTAAGATGAGGGGGCGGGGTTAACAGTGATAGTTTTAATTATTAGAAATGATGAAATCCAAAAAAATTGTTCTTGTTTTCCCTAGAACTTCTGCATGTGATGACTGGGTCGTTACAACGGCTAATGTTCCAACACTTGCATATCATGTTGGTGGTCATTTTCATAGTTTTTATGCAGGACATTCTTCAGAATATTTCATCTTGGCTGTAGCTGGTGGCCTGGCTGCAAGAAACTGAAGAAAAGCTCTGATAAGCATAATTTAATTAGTGTGAAAGAGGAGAAATATCACACAGGACAACCCTGTCCTCAGGTCCTTAAATCTGCTGCAATAATTGTGACTTGTTCAGAGATGTCCAGCTAACAGAAGGTCATGAGCGCGGTGTTTTTTGTACTTGATGAGAAATGACACCCCCATCATGTTAATGTGTTCACTGTTATTATTTTTTTTTACAGTGAATAAAAAATGCCACAGGCTGTTAGAACATCTCTCACAGAGAATTATTCACATTTAAATAGTCTTAAATCACTCTTAAATAACCAAATGTGTTGATGCTATTGCACCATTGAAGAGCCACTTGACCGACTGGTTAGATAGAAATCAGAGAACTTGACAATAGAGGCATGCAATGTTCACTGTGCTATACATAAAATAGAAGAACAGTTGGAAAAAGCTCAACAGTGGAATAAAGCTTTCCAGGAAAATTCCTGATTTCTGCTATAAATAGGAGGTTTGCAATGTTAAAACCACTGCCTTTAGAGAGAAAAAAAAACAAAAAAACATATGAAACACCTACCTGCCAATTACTGATCTGAAACCATGTGAACCGCTCACGCTGCCACGGTGACCATTTACACCCTGCTTTCAGGGGCCATTATTACTTAACCTGCATTTGCTTCCAATGTTTCATATACAGATAGTGTTATTGACAAAAAAAGTTTTCTTGATGGATTTGGGGAATTCTGAGAGACAGGGTGGTGTGTTCAAGCGGAGTTACCGTACACTGCAAAGTTGATTATTTTTCCTATAACAGCACATCCCCAATTTTTTGTTCCTTTTATACCAAAGCAATTTCCATAATCTTCCATAAGCTTTACAGAAAACTTAACCACATCACACAGTTTTTAACCCGTTTATTATTAATGGAGCATCTTCTGTACAGGTCCCTGTGGACCGGCTGTTACTGAGGAAATAAATACCATATTAGAACGAGCGCATTAATATAAACCGGCGCTACTGTCAGAGCTGCTGTTATAGAAAACTAATCAGCACCTTCTGACCAATCACAGTCCAGAATCCAACAGCACTGTGGTGTAAAGTACGTTATATGGAAGACAAGTTTTTGGCTGCGACTTGCAAATGGTGAGTAATTTTTGCTCCTAAACCAAGATGGATGTTTATGTTATTAGAAATGAAGTGCAGATAAAAGATGCCATTTCAGAGAGGTCTCAAAAATCAATAACTTCGTGGCAGGAAGCTAATGGGAAATAGACTGCAACATGTTGACAAATTGCCACAGAGCTGAGAGATGCTGTGTATTTAAATGAATAATGGATGCTGGTTTACTGAACATTTTGGGTCAAGCTGGGCTGAGCTCCGTGCTCACCAGCTGAGCCTGTAATTACCTTGGCACACTTGTTCCTTGAACTCGCCTTGCTCCACTGAAGTTTGTGTACGTTCTAGACGAATTAGCACCCCCGAGTTAATCTCACTTCATTTCGGATAGTTCCCTCAACATGTTAAAACTTGCCTCAATACGTATTATACGATACAATACACACCTCGATACATAGTATACAATATGATACACACCTCGATAGGTATTATACGATACACACATCAGTATGGAGTAAACGACACAACACACATCTCAATACAGAGTATACGATACACACCTCGGTACGTAGTATACGATACAATACACACCTCAACACATAATATACAATACGATACACACCTCGATACGTAGTATACGATACAATACACACATCAACACATAATATACAATACAATACACACCTCGGTACGTAGTATACGATACAATACACACCTCAACACATAATATACAATACAATACACACCTCGGTACGTAGTATACGATACGATACACACCTGGATATGTAGTATACTTTATGATGCTTTGAGGGAGTCTTTCTCTGTTTCTGTCTCCCTCTCTCTCTGTGTTTATTCTTGTCTCACTCTCTCCGTCTCACTTTCACTCACAGACGCACAATTTTCGACACATATATTGTTTTTTTTAAACAGGTTTCCTTTTTGATTCATAACCGATCTCAGCTTCTAACACTTATCAACACAGCTGCATTATAGACTTCTGGACCAATTTTCATTCGATCCTCCTGCATGTGAGAACAACATGGCTGCCACCTTCAGCTTTATCAAAGCTGTTATCAGCTGAAAGTATAGACTCCACTTTTCCGGCGGAGGGAATGAGTCGAATTTTAAGTGCGATTAAATAATTCTTCTTCTCCACACGGTGACATTTAGGCTTTCAATGTGCTGTTTTGACTCAGGACTTTGCTATCATCCTCATCATTTCTATTGATTTTTTTTTCACAGAGAGGATGAATAGAGGCGCTCAGACACGCCTCATTTCTCATTCCACCGGAAAGCAGTGAAAAAGACTGTAAAAAAAAAAAAAATAGGAAAAAGCCTCTGTGGGAGTCGGATTGGTGCAGAAAAACATTTAATCTCCTAACACTGCATATTAAAGAGAGACGAAAAGAGATTTAAAGGACAAGCCAAACATCAAACGCTTGAATTATGGAAAAAAGCCATGGATTCTTGTAAGTAAAATAAAGTAAGCACAGCTTCTAACACAGCAATCAGACATAATCTGTATGAGCACAGACGCTATTTCCGTCTCTCTCCTCTGTGATTTCACACTAGCTGAGTTTTACTTAGCGTTAGCAACATGCCGCTCGGTGAAGCACCGTGACTAGCGTGTTGGATGACTCACCGCTACCTCATCTGGACTCAGTGCAAGAAGACCTGCCACAGATATTTTGCACACATCAAAAGATGGGTTAAAGACTGCGCTCGCTTTTATGCAAACATCACATGAATGATTGAAAAATCTGTTATAATAAGCAACAACAACAACAACATCAAGTGGAACCGGCATGCATCCATCGCCAACAGGTCGAGTTCTTTCAGAGATTTGACCTTGCTGTGTCCTTGACTCTGTTTGGATCAATTCCACATCTAACCAGTTCATCTGAGGGTTACAGAGATAATGCCATACAAATCCTGTAAACATTCAACCAATCGCTCTTAAGGAATCGTGCTAACGAATATCTCAGACATAAACATAATGGTGGAGGCATAATCAAAAATATGGGATTAAATCAAGTCACCTTTAAGATGCTTTCTCTTTTTTGCAGTGCGTTAGCAAATCCATTCTTAATCCCAATGCAGACTGACCCAATACTCTCCAACACCACCATATACCATCAAACACCATCTTCAACACCAACATTCTTCCTTAAAAACAAACATTCACCATAAAACACCAACATTCTTCAGCAACAATCACTAAGCCTAATATTCTCAACCAAACACTAACATTTAGCATCAAGCACAAATTCTCCATTAAACACTGACATTCTTAATCAAATACCAAGATATTCCATTACACATTTCCAAACATCAAACACCATCCAACAGCAATAGTTTTCATCAAATACAATATCAACAAACACCATCCAGCTCATATTCAATTCTATTCTATACAGCACCAAACACCAACAGCCACCATTCAACACCAAAAGTTTTTCTCAAATATTGCTAACTTTATTAATGTTGTTAACAAACAACATCCAACATTAACAGTTTTCCATCAATACTTTTAACCAACCAACACCATGCAACATTATTAAACACTATCCAAGACCAGCAGTTTTCCTCCAATACTATTAACTCTATTACTATTAACATTGTCAATACTATTAACACCACCGTACACAATCCACCACCATCAAACACCAATCATCACTGTCACACGCCATCACACTAACATTGTTCCTTGGCTTTAGCGTGTTCAGTAAATGATACTTTCATTGTGAATGAAGAAAAACATCCTATAAATTCAATGCCTAGAGTTTGTTGGTGTTTATTTGGACTGTATGTAGTTCAGTCAGTCGACCTGCCACAGATTTTTTTTGCACACATCAAGGAACAGGCGAAAGAGTTCTCTCGCTTTTATCCTGCTAATGTAGTCGACATAAACAGTTAGCTTGAGAATTGAGTGTGTGTTAATACAGCTTAGGAATTCTGTGCATGCTAGTTCAGCTTGGGAATTGGACGCGTGCTAGTTTAGCTTGGGAATTGGATGCATGCAATTTCAGCTTGGGAATTCTGTGCATGCTAGTTCAGCTTGGGAATTGGACGCGTGCTAGTTTAGCTTGGGAATTGGATGCATGCGATTTCAGCTTGGGAATTCTGTGCATGCCAGTTCAGCTTGGGAATTCTTTGCATGCTAGTTCAGCTTGGGAATTGGATATGTGCTAGTTCAGCTTGGGAATTGGATGTGTGCTAGTTTAGCTTGGGAATTGGATGAGTGCTATTTCAGCTTGGGAATTCTGTGCGTGCTAGTTCAGCTTGGCAATTCTGTGCATGCTAGTTCAGCTTGGGAATTGGATGTGTGCTAGTTCATCTTGGGAATTGAGTGCTATTGTAGAGAATTGAGTGCTGTTTGATGGTTTGCTACATTAACTGTGTAGTTTATCACAGTGCTGGTTTACTCAGTAATGAGTTTTGGGGTTATTGAGTGCTCTCTGTGCTAATGGATTTGAAGTGATTACGTGTTTAGTTCTTGTTCTTGGTTTTGAATGCACTTATTCAGCAGGTGTTGATTGTGAGGTTTGATCAGGTTCTGCTTTAGCTCCTCTCGCTGACGGACAGTAATCTACAGCCTTGGGTATTTGTATGATGGACAGCTCCTGAGATCAATGCTAGCATCTGTTATCAAAAAGCCCCTGAGGCTGCTTGGCATTCATCATGAGCACGCTAGCGTGGAGCGTGGAGCGGCCTCTGCCCACTGCTAAAAGATAAAATGGCCTTGCTTCGTGACTCATCCTCGACTGCCTCTTCAGGGCTTTTTGGAGAATGTGTGAGGTCAGAAAGCTCTTTTAAGAAGACCAGCTTTGGGGAGGTGATTCAGAAAACTCAATACCTGATGAGACTTTAGTGGATTTATTCTCTTTGTCTGAGGTCTTTGTACATTGCTCATACACAAAAGATGTTCGGAATTTAGTTTAAAAATAAAAACAAGCCTTATTTACATGTGCAACAAAAGATGCATTTTGGTTCTGTTCACCTTTTGTATTTTCCCGATATGTTTTTGGTTGCTACCCAAACACCTGCATGGAGAGGCTTGTTTTTCTGATCTGACTTATTTTTTCATTATACCTATTATTATTGAAGTATTGAAGTACTGTATTTGTATATTTATTTGCAGTGTAAATCCTCCCTGCAGACCTGGAGTTTCTGTGTGGATAAAGATCATGATGCAGTGATGACACACAGCAAACACACTCGCTGTACAGCTCACTGCATCTCCAAACATCTTCCTGTCACCTCATGGCCTGCAGGAGCTCAACACAATTACTGTGTACAGTCAGCTGTCGGGTTTACCTCAGTGCACTGAGCTGATGAAGTTCTGATGGAGTAGGTACATTAACTGAAGCACCCACTTCCTGACTGATTTGCTCGCAACTTTAAACGATCTGTTTGACATCAACTCTTTTTTCTGGAGTACCATAAAGGCCATTATCAATTCTTAAACTGAGGATACACATTTGCCAGCTGGAGAAATAAACAAATAAACCTTTACTGTATAACTTTTACTATAAAACTTGTACTGCTACCATCCCAACATTAATGAATATATAATACTTATTCTTCATAACAAGTACTACTAATAAATAATATAGAGCATAAAGAACAGAATGTGGCTAAAATATCTGCGGTAGATTAGTAATGATGTTAGCATATCATTTCGAACAAACAACGTACACTCATTTACCATAAAACGTCAACATTCTCACTAAAAGCAAACAAACAACATTTAGCATACAGTCTGGTCCATGTGTATTAGGACCATGACACAATTTTGGTAATGTTGCCTCTGTACACCACCACAATGGATTTGAAATGAAGCAATCAAGGTGTGATTGAAGTGTGACTTTCAGCTTTAATTAAAATGGGGTTTAACAAAAATATTGCATTAACCTTTTAGGAATTACTGCCATTTTTTTTTTTTTTTACAGAGACCATCCATATTCACAGGCTCAAAAGTAATTGGACAAACCAAGAATTATAAATATAAGGATTATTTTTAATACTTGGATGCAAATCCTTTGCAGTCAATGACTGCCTGAAATATGGAACCCATGGACATCAGCAAATGCTGAGTTTCTTCCCTTGGGTTGCTTTTGTGGAATGTTTTGGGTCATTATCCATCTGTACCATGACACTCCATCCAGTTTTGCAGCAGTTGACTGAATCTGAGCAGAAAGTATAGCTTCAGAATCATCCTATCAGGAGTCACATCATCAATCAAAACACCAGTGACCCAGTTCCATTGGAAGCCATACATGTCCATACCATAACATTTCCTCCACAATGTTTGACAGATGATATGGTATGCTGTGAGCTCTCCCTTTCCTTCTACAAAAGTTCTTCCAGGCCTTTTGCTGTTGCGGAGCTCGACAGTGCATGCCTTTAAAAAAAAAAAAAAAAAAAAATATATATATATATATATATATATATATATATATATATATATATATATATATACCAGATTGTCACTCCTATAGTTTCTTCTATTTTTCTGATAGGTCTGTATTGTTTTGTCAACCTAATGATGGCTTGGTGACCTCTTAATTGAGGAAGAAAGAATTTCAGTGCTAGCAATATGGCCCGCATTTCTAGGCGATTTATATGGCACTCCAGATGAGGGCTGCTACAGAGACTGTGAGCTGGACAGCCGTCTAAGACTGCACCCCAGCCCATGAAGGAGGCATCTGTGTTTACCGTCTTATCATAAGGAGATACCTCAAGAGTGTGACCCGAGGTGAGAAACGAGGGACACCTTGCTCAGTGTTGATAGGATTGACTCTATGAATGTTGGGGTTAGAAATGCCCTTATTGTAGTAGAATCCCATATAACCCCTAGAAAATTGTCCTCTGCACTGAAGAAAACCTGAGCCACAAGCCCCTCATGTGAGTGAGAACAAGCTCTCGATGTTGAATCACCAGTTCTCTGGATCAAGCTAGAATTAACCAGTGGTCGAGCGCTCGTCCAGCCTGCTACGAGCCACTTCCTCTTCCCAGGCCGGTCTAGATTTAGTTTTTCAACTGCCTTAGTAATCACTTCAAGCAGCTCTTTATATGCTTGCGAGCTGCTCTCCGTTTTTGGTGCAGTGGAACCCCCTTCTGGCTCCTCAGAGTTTTCTTTGGCTTTCCATCCTTCCGGAAGGAGGAGTTGCGACGTGAGCTCCAAAATCCAGTAGAGAGCCGGACCCGGAAGACAGAGCAAAAGATAGAGCTGTGCTCATCTCCGGATCCTCTTCCCAATCCATATGCGGTCCCCAGGACCTGAACCGGCTGGCTGTCTCGGCAGAGGCTGGCCCAGATCCACGTGGTTCTGAAACCCAACGCCCTTTGGCCGAGAAGACAGCGAGCAGCGAGGGGAGCTCCTTGATTGTAAGGCGTTCATAATGAGCACAGTCAGACTTCTTGAGGCTGCCCTGGCATACTCCATCCCTAGACACTTCGCACAGAAAGTGTGTCCGTCCCCCTGTGATGATACGGGAGCAAGGCGTGACACATTTCCTGAATTCTCTCTCACTCATACTTTTCTCTATCTCTTTTTTAAAGTGACCGAAAAGTAAAGAGATTTTTCTTTCTTTTTTTTTTGAAAAGATAGAGAGGAAATTAAGAGTTTTTTGTGAGTGTTATACAAACGACGGCATGCAGTCTTGCTGAAGATAATAAGGCTGACAGCGCGGTGCCATTTTTATATCATGTGACGCGCTTAATTGCCATGTTACCTGATCACAGCAGGCCTATAAATAGGCATGATGTTACACAAGCTTCAGATACTGGTCACACATGAGGGCGCTTCCCAAAGCGTGAAGCTCATGCAACGTTGTTCCCATTGAAAGGGAACTCCAACATTCTCCATCAAACAGTAAAATCAAAACACCAACATTCTCTAACATATCAAATATTAACAATAAACACCATTATTATCTATCAAATTTCTATCAACCTCCATCAAACACCAGTGTTCTCCATCAAAACCCAACAAGTCAAAATGCTCAAACTTTCCAAAAAACAGCAGCATCTCAACGAAATATATGTTAAGCACAAACATCAAACACCAACAAAAAACAAACACCACCAACAAATCCCAATGTTGCCCATACAACACCAATTTTAAGCCAAAATGTGCCATCAAGTACCATGTTTTCCTTCAACATTCTTCTTCAAACGCTATCATTTACAATCTAATATAAATGTTCACCAATAAACACCATCCCACACCATTTTTCTAAAACATTAATAACTACCAACAATTACCATCCAGTACCAACATTTCTCTCAAATGCTATCAAATACCAATATCATCCAACACCAATATTTTACCTCAGATACTGTAAACATCATCCAACAAATATCATTAAAGAATAACACACACCATCCAATATCAAACACCGCCCAAACCCTATACTTTACCTAAAATGCCATTAAACACCAACAAACACCACTGAACACTAACACATTCTTCAAATGCTATTAAACAGCAAACACCATCCAACACCTGCAGGTTTCATCAAATATTATTAAATAATAACACTGACAGTTTTTTCCCCTGAAATACAGTTAAACAACAAATACCACCCAACCCCAACATTTTCTTGAATAACTATTAAACAACAAACACTACCCAACACAAAGTTTTCCCCAAATTCTATTAAACCATTACAAACATCATCCAAAACCATAATTTCCCCTTAAAAACTACTAAGCAACAAAAATACCATGCAAAACCAACACTTCTCCTAATACTATTTAACAACAAACATCATCCAACACCGACGTTGTTCATGAAACACCAACAAACACCATCAGATTCCAAACGTCTCCCAGCAAACACCAATGTTCCTCATCACACTCCATCATTCTAATATTGTCCCTTGGCTTTATAACATTCATCAAATGAACCTACGAGTGAACTGACTCACTGTGAGTGAGGGAGAATATTCTAGAAATGTTCCACAATACCTGGGTTTTGTTGGTATTTGTTTATGCTCTGTTACTAATGGACTCCCTAATGCACTCTTTAATAGGCTGGATTTGGACTCTCTGTCTTGATTTGCATGAGTGATGAGTCACTGCTGGCCTCTTCTGTTTTTCTGTCTTCCATTATGTAAATACTTTATTACATAAGTTCAAACATTGTACAGAGATTTTACATTTTTATACATATGAAGCTCAACCTTAAAGCGAGGATCCTCATCCTGCTCTGACAATAGCACTGAAGAGGAAATGCTCAGGATCCGAGTACTAATCGCCACATAATGTCCCCCCCAGTGGATGCATTAGATATTCATTTCAGTATCATGAGATGTCCATGATGGCTTATTAACAGAATAATCGGGAAATTCGGAGAGGCGTGAATCGAGAGGCACATCTCGGATGTGAAATTGGTTCTAGTGTAACATGGAGTCGTGTTGTAGCGCTGTGTGTCTGTGATGATTACAGAATTAGAGAGGAAATGAAATAGCATAATGTGCAGGATTAAAAGAGGAACATTGAGCATGTCCTGTCTCTTTAGATGGAGAAACAGAGGTGGAAAAAAATAAATAAATAAAATCATCTTTATCTGCACAGAGAATGAGAATGAGGAAGTATGTTTAGTGAGGCTAATATGATAGAGAGAATGAAAGAGGGTCCTAAAAGCTCCCACAGAGTGCCTCTAATGTACTCTGAAGAGAGGAGATATAAAGCCTGTTATAGCGCTGAAGATGGGGCTAATTCCTGCAATGAGCGCCATAAGAGCCTCCCTTATACCCCTGATGCATTATTTCCATTTCCGTTATTATTAGCCTTCACAGCTTGCAGCTATTCTGAGTTTAAATTTGGTTCTTCTGTTTGGAAAACTGAAGATTGTCCATGGAAGCATTCGAGCACAGATGGGGTTCATTCTGTCTCTGTTCCTCTGATTGTTCACTGTTGAGGATCTGCTTTGCATAACAATCCCTGCTCGTTTCACTGAGCTACTCAAGGCCTGCCTGTTTCTCCCGACGGGAGCTCTGATTAGCAGTAATTGGCTGAGTGGCTTGTCAATCAAAGCGGTCGCCGGGGAGACCACCACAAGGTGACCTCACCTCCGTGTGAATTTATGATGGCTTCCTTTTAGGACGAGGGTGAGTGTGTTTTATTAATTCAGCAGGGAAGCAATTAATAAAGAACAATGAGTGAGGCAGCAGGATGTCAAGTCAATCGCTTATGCTCAAACTTACATAATCCGATGGGGCTACAGTTTCAAACTTGCAGTGATACTGTATAACCATAAAGCCATCTTTAACCATAATACATGTCACACAAGCTACCCCAAACTCAATAACTTACAAACAACCTACACCTGCCCTAACCCTAGTACCCTACACATTTCATTCTGCTACAATGTACACTTTGACTGCACACCTACCTACACCTACCATTAACTTTGATAACCTGCACCCAACCTACCCCAATACCTACTCCAACCTTAATACCCTACACCATCCCTTCACCTTATTACCCTACACAGAACCTACCCCTAACACCCTACACCATCCCTTAGTCTTAATACCCTACTCAGAACTTACCCCTAATACCCTATACACAACCTACCCCTAATACTCTACATCATCTCTTAGACCTAATACCCACACAGAACCTACCCCTAATACCCTACACCATCCCTTAGACCTAATACATGACACAGAACCTTCCCCAATACCCTACCCCATCCCTTAGACTTATTACCCTACACAGAACCTACCCCTACCCCTAATACCGTAGACCATTCCTTAATCCTAATAGCCTACACAGAACCTACCCCTAACACCCTACACCATCCCTTAGTCTTATTACCATTCACAGAACCTACCCTTGCACCTACACCTACCCCTAATCTCCTACACCATCCTTAGTATTAATACCTTACAGAACCTTCCCCTGCACCTACCACTACCCTTGAAACCCAACACCTTATCTCAAAATACCCTACACAAAACACTATACCTTATGCAAAAACCCTAATTAGACATAGCCTACCCCTACAACTTAAGCTTAGTCCTAATACAATACAACCCGGCACCACCAAAAAAAAACAACAACCCTTTGTACCTTACACATAAGGTTAGTTTCCCTGATGAGAACATTTTCAGGACCCTAGGAACCTCTAACTTTCCACTGAACAGGAACCAGGGTTTTTAATAGTTCTTGTCTTGTAATTCCAGGAACTTCTTTACCTCATCCTACAGAGTAGGTAAGTTTCTGCAACCCAGGAACTAGTGGGGTGAATCACTGCTCTGATTGATCAGTCTGAGTCTATGCAAAAAAAAAAAAAAAAGACAGAGATTGGTCATGATTTACATAATGACCAACCCTGTTACCTTTTCTATCAGAACAGGAACTCATCCGGGAACAGTGGGGTTCGCCTTCAGTAATGTTCCCCAATGTTATAGGTTGGTGAGAAAGGGCCTACTCCTAACATCTGACATCTGAACTACACTAATCATACCTCAGACACCTTAACATGTTTACTAACTAGATAACTAGATAAATAAACTAGGGCCTTTTATCGTTCATGTGCTGTAGTTCCAGAAATCTTAGGTATAGGAGGTTTCCGCACACCAGGAACTAATGGGGTATTCTTCTCCTTCTTCTTTCAGTTTGGTAAGAAAGTGTCTGAGATACTCCTTAGGTAGAGTAGCAGAGACCTCTATACCTGACCTCAAAACTACCGTATTCCTACCTTCGTATCTTTCTAGCAATCTAGCTAACCAGATAAATGGATAGACAGTAAATAAAACCGTTCCTCTGGGATGTGTTTATGTGTTCAGTTCAGAGATTACCGTTAATATCACTAAATTAGCAGGTCAGGATTACATCTTTTAGATTGACCTGTATCTTCTTCCCTCTATCCCCCATGGCTCTGGGTTTAAACAGGATTGGCCTTTTGTGTCTCTCCCATAAACACGAGCTTGACGCAGCTGTGTTTATGCCAGCAGACTTCCTGGATTATCTGTCAGAGAAATCTAAGAGGATTTGCAGGTCTGAAATCAGTGATAATACACTGCCACCACAGCACGGCTTTGGCAGACTTGCGGCAGAATTACAGACAGCGCCGGAGATTCAGAGCTGACTTTTTTTCACGGTGCTGTACAGTAAAATAAAACAGGATTAAAATGCAATTAACCGCACAGTGAGTGATTAATATAGCGGGTAATAAGATGGGGCTCGGGTTTTTTTTTTTTTTATTTGTAGGGAGCAGAGTGGGAGAGGATGCACCGAGTTCATAAATCACATGTGACAGATGCGACAGATATCTGAAGATCCATTTATCATGACAGCAAGAGACAGAAAACACTCCACACTTCTCTGCTCATGTATAACATCACTTCCTGTACACTGGAGTCACTAATTAGCTTCATGTAGATTAGATTTGAGGAGCTGTTTAAGGGAAAGAGTGTAATATTCAGTCATGATATCAAAATTTCCGTAGATATTGTTTGCTAACTGTCTAGCATGCTAATTATCCTGTTTGCTTGTCAAACAGCGGATCTGATGATTTTGCACGCTAGACTTCTCAATAATGCTGATGCTTTTCAGTGCGTATGTTGTAGCTTGCAAGATAAAAATATGTAGTCTTGTAGCCAGCTAAACAAGTGATACACATCAAACAATCCAGTGTTTTTTAACTAGCCACAATGCTAATAAGCTAGCTTGCTAACTATCTAGCAGAGTACTGTAGAAACACTTAATCAGCAGTGAACAGGACACACACAATCAAATCATAGAACTGTGGAATTTACACAGTCCCATCCGCCATTTTGGGAAATATCTGCCTTTTTATAAGTCTGTAAATAAAAGGTACTTACAGAATTTAACGCTTTTCCTTGATTTTGGTTCGTTCCTCGTAATCAGTGGGCCAACTGTGAGAGGAAAAGAGAGAGACATTAATATCTATCTATCTATCTATCTATCTATCTATCTGTCTGTCTATCTGTCTGTCTATCTGTCTGTCTGTCTGTCTGTCTGTCCCAGTGAAGGAAGCTAGGCCTCTGTGTGTTTCCTTTCAGTCTCAATGAAGTAGGCGTGGCTGCTGTGTGTGTCCTGTCAGTCTCAGTGAAGTAGGCGTGGCCGCTGTGTGTATCCTGTCAGTCTCAGTGAAGGAGGCGTGGCCTCTGTGTGTGTCCTGTCAGTCTCAGTGAAGTAGGAATGACCTCTGTATCTGTCCTGCCAGTCTCGGTGAAGGAGGCGTGGCCTCTTTACGTGTCCTGTCAGTCTCGGTGAAGGAGGCATGGTCTCTGTACGTGTCCTGTCAGTCTCAGTGAAGGAGGCGTGGTCTCTATACATGTCCTGTCAGTCTCGGCGAAGGATGTGTGGCCTCTGTCTGTGTCAATAAAATTTTATGAGGCATTGCTCACTATCAGAACAGCTTTATGTATCACATTGAATATTATATATTGTTAATGATTTTAAGAGGCACATCGTATGATCTGTGAATGAGAGTAATGATAATACAAACACAGAATAATCCAGCAGAATTTATATCCCGATATTCATCAGGAAAGTCCGTACACCTCCCTGAGCAGCGCAGAAAATGTCATCCTAATCCAAGATTTCAATTAAAGATGTTTTGAATAACATTCAGAATGTGGCCCGGAGGCACGAGTGTAAAGTGAGCCAATATATTCATCATTAATTAACACAGCACTCAATACCAGGCTTTTTTTTAAAGTGAAATTAAATTAAATTCCTCAAACTGAATGTCCAACCTGACAGGGAAAAGTTCCTTCAAATTAAACAAGAGACAGAAATGGGTTTGTGCTCCTGAGAGTTTAATAGTAAGAATGAATTATACAATTCTGAGCTGTGTGCTTTTTAAAAAAAAAGAAAGAAAACTGCTACTATATGTACCACAAGAGAGCTGGAGCGCTCAGGAAAAGAATAGAAATGACATCAGAGCCACAAACGAATGTTTATTACTGTCTCAGGTATTCATTTTCACGGTTATTTGAGTCATGAATAAATGGATATCTTGAGGAGAAATAGCACACTGCAGGTAGATTCAGATTTTTTTTTAACACAGCAATGCATTAATATTCAAGGCACTGGATATTCATTAGGATGTTATTACACTACTATACATAACATATTTGAGATTAATTTAACTTTGCAGTTTCTCTCTGGATCATTAAAATTCTCTCTAAGTGTACACAAGCCTTGGCATGCAATAAAGTGATCGTTCATTTTCAGTTCCCTGCTCACAACTTATAGTTCTTACCTGCATTTTGTCCCCATTTACTGTTTGATGCACAGGCACGGAAAAAAAAAAAAAACAACAACAACAACTTAAAAGTGTGATTTATACAACAATGTGATTTTAAATGTGTACAAAGATATCCATGCATTTTCTGTACCGCTTATCCTATACAGGGTCGTGGGGAGCCTGGACCCTATCCCAGGGAACTCGGGGCAGAAGGACAGTTGCATACTACAGACAATTTGGAAATGTCAATCAGCCTACGTGTGTGTGTGTGTATGCTTGTGTTTGAACTGGGGGAGAAAACCGCAGTACCCTGAGGAAACCCCAGAAACACAGGGAGCACATGCAAACTCCATTCACACAGGGTGGAGGCGGGATTTGATCCCCCAACCCTAGACGTGTGAGGCAAACGTGCTGACCACTAAGCCACTGTACCGTGTAAAAGTACCATGTGTATACTATATGTATTATATATGTGTGTGTGTGTGTGTGTGTGTGTGTGTGTGTGTGTGTGTGTGTGTGTGTGTGTGTGTGTGTGTGTGTGTGTGTGTGTTGCTGTTATAATAAAATACTGAGTGATGGGGTGGTGTGATGAAGAATAGTCACTGTTACCACCCTGAAGTTGATTCGTTTCCTTGGTTACATTTAATGTTAAGTTAGTTCCTGTTGTCACTGACGTTATAGCAGCTATAAACAGTCATTTCCTCACCAGCCTACCAAGAAACTGCAAAAAGTGTAAACTGTCCTGAAGTTGTCCGAAAACTGTTACAGCTTTACCTCTGTACTGACACTGGAGACTCCTTCCATAAATGTTACATAAACATCTCCTTACAAAAAACTTCACCACATCAACACCCTCTGACCAATCAGAGTACAGAATTCAACAGCATTGTGGTGTAATAAACTATACTCTATAGTACTCTATATGTCCTATAGTAGTTACATTATATAGTGTATATATAGTGTAGTTACTGTGTGTGTGTGTGAACATGAATTTACTCCATAGTTACTCTCTCTGCACTTTACCTCCCAGTGTCACTCTTCTTTATTTCCTTTCCTCGTTCATTCCAGTTTGAGTCTTGCACCATGTACAGAAACACACTTTGGCCTCATTTAGTCTGATTTTATCATTGGCTGCTGACCACCTAACAGACGATTAAATTAATAAGAGCAGCTCGAGCACCCCACGTCAGTCAGACCGGCCTTTTATACAGGACTCCGTATCCTTCTAATGAATTGTAACTCGAGTGAACCATCAGCCGAACATAAATTTCCCGGCAGGCTACCAAAACAAACAGCATAAATGAAATAAAGACATTACTGTGATTTCACTCAGGTGCCTCTCAATTTAGGAATAAAAGCACAAAGCAGAAGCTCAAAACTCACAACTTACACGTTAAATCTCAAGGCCTAGGCCTCCATTTTATATTTCCGAGTAATAAATCCAAGACTGCACTTTAGTAAAGATTTTAACATGCCTTTTCCACTTCCTCTCCATGTCCCCTGGGCTAAACCCCTGAATTTTGAGTTTTATTTCATTGCTACATAATTCTATCAGTGATAAATGTTGTTTCTTTTTTAAAGTCTTAAAATAATCTTTTATATTTAATTTTTAATTTTAAATTGAAAGAAAGTGTATTTAAATAAATAAATGAATAAATTAAGTTACACATCCTATTATTTGGCCTCATGTCATGTCCTTGTCTTTGCTAGTTCTTATCTTTATGTAAAAGTAGATTCGTTACTGTACGGTTCATCAGTAAAAATCTCTTTATTACTTTAAACGTTGAGACACTGAGGATATTTCAGAACAGAAAAGTGGTCATATTTGCTGCACCCAGCTTCAGTAGTCCTCTCCTGATTATTATTCCACCTGGGACTCGTTAGCTTAATTAATCTCCAGCCTTATCCTTCGCTCATGTCCTGTGGGAGACTTTGGGATGATGGAAATTTCCCATTATTGCAACTAGAAAGCATTCCTGCCTTCACATTGCCATTTTGTTTTTGTTTGAGGTAAAATTTGTGTTCTGGTAAACCCACTTCTATCTGATTGTTAGCAGAACTTAAACAAGTGCTACGATCGATCACGTTATGACTGTGTTGGCGGCCATTTTGAAACTGCTGTTGTTGGCTGGTTCACAGAACTGACAGAAAACTACCAAAATTCAGACTAGGAGGCTGATGGGAATGACATTTTTTGGAATTGTATTCACGTGTGTTATGTGATGTGAATAGAGCATGAGTCACTTTGTAAAGTGTGTAAAGACATGTCTGCCACAGACTTTCACATTCACCTGATTACTGACCTTTTCCTGTTTCTTGATTACAATTTTGTCGCACGATTTGGATTTCTCTGCAAGCTTTACTAATAAAACTGTTGCTGCATTTGCGTCCTTATCTGCCGCCTGACAAAGCGATGTAGTTTAAGTAATTTTGTAGAAATTTTATTCAGTTTCATTTGAAAGAAATTGTACGAAAAGTTAAAAACACTAACCCCATCTGTAACCCCGCCCATAATTCATAATCCATCTTTAACCCCGCCCATAAGCCTGACCTTATCCATCGTACCTTTCATTATGAATTGAAATATGCAAATAGTCACAAAATTGCAATGTTAAGGAAAAAATGTCTGAATTTTACTTAGATAAGTTAATCACTTCTCTACTAGAGCAAGATTTGACACAAAACCTCACAATATTTTCAGTACTTGCTGTACTTTTTTCCCCTCCTAATCATCTGAGTTCTTGATTTCTTGTCTCTTCCAGCGGATTACAATGCACTATGCTTTTAACCTGAACAGTAATTTAGCTCTTGTATTATAATTGCCTCTTAACATAACAATGTAAAATACTTGCTTCTGATTGGCTGGTAGGTGTGTGATTCTTTTCTTTATCTAGTTCCTCATATAAGGACACCAAATAATGTAAAAAGTTCTACTTCACTTTACTGTAAACATGACGACGATTATTGATAACAGTTTAGGCTAGGGCTGTATACTTTACTGAAGGAAAATGTTAATGTTGCATTTCATTTAATAATGAATCATTTGTGTCAACAACCAAAAGGCTTGGGACATAATCATAGAACCTAATCCTTTAATATCGAGATTTCTTTAGATATTATCATGTACACAAGATCGAATGTACACTGAATAGTATTGATTGGTTATGTAGGGCTCTGAAGTTGAGGTATTTAACCCATCTGTTTAGCAGTGTGTCCTATTGTCACAGGTTATCTATCCAATGTTTTTCTTTCCCCAAGCTCTCATTCCCTCACTGGAGAACCCATCTCCTCTTGTTCTTTCTCTTCTCTCTGACATTTTCTATTCACTACCACACACTGATAGACCGTATGATCCACTCGTGACTAAGCAGCACATTTCCCTGACAAAAGCCACATGCCAGAACTTTCAAACTGCATACATGGCCTGTGTATTGTGCTAAATGCTAAATGCTAATGACTACAGCATGACTCAAACCATGTGTCCCAAACTGTAAGGAAGAAGGAAAGGACTTTATGGTTCTGTGTGGATTCATTGTGAAGGATTGTCTATTTAATGCAAAAGATAAAGTAATAATTAAACAAATAAAGCCTGTATGAAGATAAGAGCAGAGCCGATGAGAACACCAGATAGCAGATCGGCTTTAAGCCACTGAGCCATATGTACGAATCGCACCCTGCTCACTACGTACTGCACTATATTGGCTGTGTGTGTATGTGTGTGTGTGTGTGTGTGTGTGTGTGTGTGTATGTGTAGTCGTGTGGAGAATTCCTGAAACAGTTCAAAACTTTCTTAACCTTCTTAAATGCTAGGAATGTTCAGAATCTTACAACTACAGAGTTTCAGCTCTAGTGTATGAAGATCAAGATCCTGAGGAGGAACAAAAGGATACGGCCTGAAGCGAGGTAAACGAGCTGGAGTCAGGAGCAGGCTGAGGGCTCTCACACACTGTGCTGTCCTGCCTTGCATCCTGCTAGCCAACGTCCAGTCTCTGAACCAGCTCAATGACCTCAGGCCCAGGGGTCATTCCAGAGCAGAGGGACATTCAGGACTGAAACCTTCTCTGAGACATGGCTGGACCCTGCCTATAATGTGGGGCTCGCCACTGTAAACATGGAACAGTACAAGTCTGCATCCTACAATGTGTGCAGAGAGGTGAAAGAGGCAAAGCCATGCTACAGGAAGAAACTGTCACAGTTCCAACAGGGTGGCTCTAGGAGCCTGAGGCAGGGACTGTGAACAATAATGGACTATAAAACACCATCCTCCGGAACGGTGAATGCAGAAGCTTCTCTGGAAGAGAAGCACTTTTTATGCTCGCTTTGAGGTTACAGCTAACAGTGCTAATGGTGCTAGTGGTACTAACAGAGCTATCAGCGCTATCAGTGCTAGTGGAAGTATGCATGCAGAGAGTGTCAGGAAACTGTTTAATCATCTCGGAGCATGACGTGAGGAAATTTCTCAGGAGAGTGATCACCAGGATGGCAGCAGGACCAAACGGCATCTCAGCTCGAGTCCTTAAAGTTTACTCAAAGTTGCTTAAAGTGTACAAGACCATACACACACAGAAAACAGAATAGTGATGTGAGGGGAAAGTGAATATACTTTACAAAATTAATTAAAGAAATTAACCATTGTTATAGCAGAAGTGTTCACCCCCCTACTGACTCATTTCATCAAATGAATTATTTTATCATCAAACAGAACAGAGTTAACCTGTGTGTGGATGCAAAGGTTTCCTGAAGAAAGAAAGAAAAAAGAAAGACTCTTCTATCTTCCCTCTTGTATGTTCTTTCTTTCTTACTTTTTTGTTTTTGTTAGTTTGTTTCTTGCTTTTTTCTTTTTTCCTTTGTTTTGTGTTTTTTTCTTTCATGTTCTGTTTTCATGGACTGTCTTTTTTGTTCTTCTTTCTTTCTTTTATGAACCAGAGGAGTGAAAATGGTCACATGATCAAGCCCCTCCCCCTTCAGAACCCCCTTGTTATTTGAACTCGTCACTAATTTGCTGCTCACACAAAAGCTTTTGAAGTTCATTCCCTAAAGAGCTTTTGTGATTTATGGTGTGAAACAACTCTAAAAACTCTTCATATATTCTCTCTCTCTCTCTGAAATGTGAGCCGTAAACGAGTGTGTGGCTTCATTAGCTGAAGGTGGAAGGCGGAGAATGAGGCAGGACTCGAGTAAACAAACCCAGTCGAGCGACTCCAACAGTCCACATCATCAATCTAATAGAAGTGTTTTATAGGTGGAGCACAAAGAAGAGCTGGAGAACAACCACACTGAGCTGAGAGAAAGATCTCCTCCACCTTCTCCAACTCTACTGCCTCTAACACACCTCCAGCCACCTCCATCTTTATTACATCTATTGCCCTGTTAGAGCTTAGTATCTGCTGGTCATTCTATTTATTTATCTATCTGTCCACCCATTCCTTCTTTCTATCCTCCAAATCCTCTGCTTTCTTTTATAAATCTGTCCATCAACCAATTCATTCATCCATCTATACAGTCATTTCTTCTATCTGTCCATCTGTACATCCAGTCCTTCATCTGTTAATCCATCCATCCATCCATTCATTCGTCCATCCATCCAAGCTCCATCTTTGCTGCTAAGTACCATAATCGCATCCCTTTCTTTCATCAATCTGTCCATCAACCTATCCTTCCAGCTAAGCATCAATTTGTCTATCTATCCATTTATCCATCCCTACTGTTGGGTGATGTCAGATGGATGATCAGATTTGAAGTTCGAGATTGACGGACACATGAAATGGCAGAAGAGCGTGATAGGTTAATTGCTGTGCTTTGAGATTACTGTGCTTTGAGAACATTTTTTCAGTAAAAGGGCAAAAAGATAATTACACTGAAGTTGAGCCAATGCTGGACACCTCTGATTTGAAACAGGACTGCTGGGAGAATAATTGGCTCATCTATGTTGAAGAAGTTGGAATAGATGTAAAGAAACTCTGTGACCTTTGACATGCTCTATGATGTAAGTTCCTGTAACTGTCATAACTGCCCAGTGTCTTATGCTAATCGCTCCACACAGTCTGCTGTATTAAAATTCCATCTCAGTTTTCCCATCATGCTCCAGATGGACGTGTGTGTTTTATGAACCACCACTGTAAGCAGATGTGTGTGTGTGTGTGTGTGTGTATGTGTATATGCCTTTCTATAAAACTCTCAGGAAATGCGAGTCGTAAACATCATTAATAAGCCGTCAGTGTTTACCTGTCGCCGGCAGGAAGCTTTAACATATCTACACTGCTCGGTCACGCTGGAAGCACTTCAGGAAGAAAAGCGTTTGCTGTAAGTATGCATCTGTAATGAGGGCTTCATCTGTGCTTGCTTAATGCAAAGGAGCGCTGCTGAATTCTGGATTGTGATTGGTCAGAAGGTGTTGATTCATTTTCAATAACAGCAACTGTAGCGCAGGTTTATATCAATGCACTCGTTTTAATATGTTATCGTTTCTATAGTAACGGCTCATTCACAGGGACTTCTACAGACATTTTTGATATGAGACCACTGCTGTGTTGTCTGTCACAACTAACACATGGTGACCCCTCAAGTGACGAAGAAAGAATTTTCAGTGCTAGAAATACAGCCCTCATTTCTAGGTGATTTATATGCTACTCCAGATGAGGGCCGTATCAGAGACCGTGACGACGCTGCAGTCCATGTGAGAGGCGTCTGAGGGAGATGCCCCAAGAGTGTGGCCCGAGACTAGAAACCGGGGACACTTCCATGTTTTCAGAGCATGTAGGCGTCATCGGGTGACACTGATTATTCTCAGCCACCACTGAAATGGTCTCATGTGCAATAGGCCCAATGGTATGACATTGGCTGCTGCTGCCATAAGCCATAATGAGGTACTCAACATCAACAGAGCAGCGTGTCTCGGTAACGACAGTGTCTGTACACCAAGCTTTGTTTACATATATGCCAATACCTCCTCCTCTGCCTTACCAGTGTACCAAAGCACCACGTGCTGTTATGAATATTTAAGAGACAGCGTCGTCTCATAGGATAAGAACACGCAGTCTCATGAATAATTACGAGACACCGACACATCATCGATGTGCTATAGTACATTGCCACGTCACAGCCTGGTAAATCCGGAAAGCGTAAATAGCAGGGAAAAGCTCAAAATTAACCAGTTTTCTCCTTCAATTACAGTTAATGGATGGTAACAGTGTCTTTTATGATGTGCCACAGGAACACCTCTGTTAAAATCTCAGAAAATGCAGTTTAGTGTTTTATGACGCTTTAAAAAATAACATTAAATAAAAACAAAGTCTTTATTGCCCTCTGAAATGCAGGGATGTTGGGGCGGTTGTTTGAATAAATGTAGGATGTTTTTACATTTTCAGATTCTCTACCACATTTCCAGCTGCTCTTACGCATCAGCTTAATCACTGGCTTGAGAATATCTCCATAACCTTTGTGCATCACTCATAATGTTACGCTACCTTTCATGTCTCTAATTACATCACGACCAGGCATCATTGTCCTCTCCCGGTATGTGGAGATGACATTTAAGAAGCTCTTTATGAAGTGACCGCATCTCTGACATGCACAGTGAATTTCCACCAATTAGAGAGTCAAGCCGTTCTTCGCATGGTGGACTCGCAGGTTCCTGAAGAACAGAGCATGCTATGCTTCATTAGTGTATAAGATGAATGCCTGGATGTATCCATGTCTCCACTGTGTACTGTCTATTCATGACACTCAGGTTGTAATTGACATTCTTCTTTCTTCTCTTGACCGAGAGAGCCGAGTTGTGTACGTACATTAGTGAAGAAGGTTCCTGAGATATTATGTTCTTTTTATTAAGGTCAAGAGGACAGAAGAAATCCGCTCCTTCATGAACAATGCCAACAGGATAATATCTTAATGACCAGTTACACCAGTGATTCCCAGCTCCAGTCTAGAACAAAAGACATTATTTAAAAGTATGCAATAATACTTATTCTATTTATTAGATCCAAAGAGCTTTTTAATACTTGAATTTTCCACTAACAGAACATATTAGGGTGTGTAGTAATTATAGGCTGACCTGTTTTTGAGCGCAATGTGAAACAATAAAGATGAAACATGAAGTGATACAGAGGACATACAGTGCCCGGCACCTTTGGGAAATATGAGCAAAGAAGGCTGTGAAAAAAATGTCTTTATTGTTTAACCTTTTGATCTTTTGTTTAAAACAAATCACAAAAATACTCTGCTCTCATGGATACCAAACAATTACAAACACAACTACCTCCTTTTGCCAAGATAACAGCTCTGAGTCTTCTCCTGTAACTCCTGATGAGGTTGGAGAATACATGGTGAGGGATCTGAGAGCGTTCCTCCATACAGAATCTCTCCAGATCCTTCACATTTCGAGGTCCATGCTGGTGGACTCTCCTCTTCAGTTCACCCCACAGGTTTTCTATGGGGTTCAGGTCAGGGGACTGGGAGGGTCATGGCAGGACCTTGATTTTGTGGTCAGTAAACCATTTCTGTGTTGATTTTGATGATGTTTTGGATCATTGTCCTGCTGGAAGATCCAACCACGCCCCATTTGAAGCTTTCTGGCAGAGGCAGTCAGGATTTCATTTAATATCTGTTGATATTTGATAGAGTTCATGATGCCATGTATCCTAACAAAATGTCCAGGTCCTCTGGCAGAAAAACAGCCCCAAAACATTAAAGATCCACCTCCATATTTAACCGTGGACATGAGGTACTTTTCCATATGGGTACCTCTCTGTGTGCACCAAAACCACCTCTGGCGTTTATTACCAAAAAGCTCTATTTTGGTTTCATCTGACCATAGAACCCGATCCCATTTGAAGTTCCAGTAGTGTCTGGCAGACTGAAGATGCTCGAGTTTGTTTTTGGATGAGAGTAGAGGCTTTTTTCTTGAAACCCTTCCAAACAGCTTGTGGTGATGTAGGTGACTTCGGATTGTAGTTTTGGAGACTTTCTGACCCCAAGACAAAACTAATATCTGCAGTTCTCCAGCTGTGATCCTTGGAGATTCTTTGTCCACTTGAACCATCCTCTTCACAGTGTGTTGAGACGATATAGACACACGTCCAATTCCAGGTTGATTAGCAGCAGAATCTTTAAGTCCTGTAAGTTGCGAAGTGAGACCTCCTTGGGTCGGACTTGTTTGTCCAGAACGTCCCAAAGATTCTTGATTGGATTGAGATCTGGGGAATTTGGAGGCCGAATCAACACCTTGAACTATTGTCATGTTCTTTAAACCGTTCCTGAACAATTTTTGCAGAGTCTTAGGGAGCATTTTCCTGCTGAAAGAGGCCGCTGCCTTTAGGGAATACCGTTGCCACGAAGGGGTGAACTTGCTCTGCAACAACGTATAGGTAGGTGGTACGTGTCAAAGTAACATCCACATGAATGTCAGGACACTATCTCCAGCAGAACATTGCCCAGAGCATCACACTGCCTCCGTCGGCTTGCCTTCTTCCCACTGTGCATACATCTCTTCCCCAGGTAAGCGACGCACACACACACCCGGCTGTCCACATGATGTAAAAGAAAACCTGATTCATCAGCCCAGGTCTCCTTCTTCCATTGCTCCATGGTTCAGTTCTGATGCTCACATGCCCATTGTAGGCACTTTCAGCAGTGGACAGGGGTCAGCATGGGCACTCGATCTGCATGGGCACTCGGACCAGTCTGCAGCTATGCAGAACAATCGAGTATAACAAATATCAGCTCAACTCACCTTGCAGTTCATAAGAAACAGGTATTTGAGCTTAATACTGCCTTCTATTGATGAACATGCCCCAACCTGATCATGTAGCCTTAAAATCTAATCCTTTCAAATTTTGTGTGACTTACAGAATTTCACTCTGCCCCAGGAATAACTACACAATGACTTAGTTCAGCACACAGCTGCACAACCTTGTCATGAACATGCTGAACAATTTTTGTGAGTCTCCATGCAACTAATTATGAGTTATAGCTTGGTTCTTGAGGCTTTTGGTTTTGCAGAACCCATGTAATCAGCCAAAAAAAAATATTCATGGTATGACATATGGTTCACGAGATATGGGTCAAATGTAAAAAAGCTCACTTTAGGATCATCATTGGGCCGAACTCTCTTGCTTGAGTAGGAAAAGAGATACTACACAATGACAAATTTTCATGTCTCTCTGACTTTACGGAAGGAGAAGAAAGAGAACAACAACAAAAGAAATATGGTTCTACCACTGCTTGGAACCCTAAACATTATACCTTTGATAATAGTGGGTTTCCGTCATTGTTATAAAATTTAAAATTCACGGACCTCCTGACTTTGCTTCACAGACACTACGGGGAAGCACAGCTCTAAAGAACCCTACAAAATGATGTTTCCCTAAAAGACAGGGTTCCACGCAAAACCCCAAATTGGGAACGCTTAACAATCCAAAATCCACTCTGATTAAATGTATAAAAACAGATAATCGATAATTGGATGGATCTTTACGCGTTGCCAGCTTGAGTTTTTACAGCTTGCACGAGTTCTTTTTAGATTAATCTCACTAGCTAATGTAGAAAGCTAATTTTCCCAGAGAAAAATGACTAGCTCACTTTGCTAATGATTCAAGATCAGCAGCACTTGGATTACAAAGTTCACGGTAAGGTCAACAAGTGATGAAATACAGAATCACAATCAGGATCCAGCAGGCATCTCAACTCTCCCTTGCTCCCAGAGGACCAAACGAAACTACAAACAGGAAGTGGCAGCCAGAGATGATGAGAGTCTTGTCTGAACAGACAGCTGAGTTTGAGAAAGAGGCAGAAATGTCAGATTGTGGATGAGACACAGAGAGCTGTGGAAGTTTTATTGCTTTCTATCCTGCTGTCACTCACAAAAAAAAGGAATGAATGGATCTTTGCCTCAGATAGGGGACATTACAATGGTGTCTCTGTTTGCTCAGGTTTTCATTCGAACGATGCGGGTGAAAATTTAAGTGTGTTGCAATTCTGAGTAAAGTTCAAAGAAAAGATCAAAGTCCCCAAAGCTGAAAGCTTTGAAGTGCTGCTGCTGAGACAGAGCGAATGCAATAGCTACAATTTTCAGTGAAATTGAAAGGCAAGTGAAAGACGGTGGTCTCTCTGGAATTACGGTTATAGTGCGAGTTTGAATCACTGGATGTGTTGGACGAGTGAGCACTAAACCATCAGCGGTGTTGGATTAGATTAGATATTTTACATCAAATTCGCTTTTTAAGAGATTTGATAGTCCGTACTACGAGTCAGTCAGAGTGGATCAGGAAAAGAATGTAGATTTGGGAAATCGAATGTCAAGTCACCTTCTGGAGGTCCTACAGAAGCATTGAAGTCTCCTCTGCTACACTTTTCCCAATCACACGTGTTTATGTACAATAATTCATTCCAATTTCAATTAAATTTTTTTGTAAAGTACTTTTAACAGTGGACATTATCATGGAGCAGCTGTACAGAAATATATAAATTCAGGATATAGATTTTAAGTGTGTGAATTTATCTCTAATGAGCAGCCAGAGGCGATAGTGGTGAGGAAAAACTCCCTGAGATGATATGAGGAGAATCCTTGAGAGGAACCAGACTCAAAAGGAACCCATCCTCATCTGAGTGACACCGGGTAGTGCGATTATAAATAAGTAAATAAATCTCTTCTATAACTGTGTACTATAAAGTCAAAAAGCCAAATGTGTAACTTATGAGAACTTATAAGCATGAGCAAGAGAGTCAAAGTTAAAGTCCAAAGACAAATTTATTTATATAGCACATTTAAAACAACTCGAGTGTTGACCAAAGTGCTGCACATCACGAATAATACGAAACGCATTAAAATAGAGTATACAATATCATTCAAATAAATATATAAACAAATAATTACTATAAGAAAACAAACCAGATATAACTAAGACCAGAGAATAAACAGCTAGACAGGGCAGATTATAAATAAGCCTGAGAGAAGAAATCAGTTTTCAGGGAGGATTTAAATGAATTCATTGTAGGGGAAGATCTGATCGAGAGTGGCAGGCTATTCCAAAGCCTCGGTGCCATTACAGAAAAGGACCTATCGGCTTTGGTTTTAAGCGTGACTACGGAATGGATCTGAGTGAATGAGATATATGGGGCAAGACCATGCAAGGCTTTAAAAACAAACAATAAGATCTTGAAATTCTGTATTTCACCGTTAACCAGGGGAGTGAGTGATAATGCTTAGGTTCTGGGGTTAGAGTTAGAGTTAGGGATTGAGGTTAGAGTTAGAGGTCAGATTTAGGGGTTATGGTTAGGGTGTAGAGTTCGGGTTTAGGGTTAGGGGTTAGAGGTCAGATTTAGGGGTTATGGTTAGGGTGTAGAGTTCGGGTTAGGGTTAGGGGTCAGATTTAGGGATTATGGTTAGGGTGTAGAGTTCGGGTTTAGGGTTAGGGGTTAGAGGTCAGATTTGGGGGTTGTGGTTAGGGTGTAGAGTTCGGGTTTAGGGTTAGGGGTTAGAGGTCAGATTTAGGGGTTATGGTTAGGGTGTAGAGTTCGGGTTTAGGGTTAGGGGTCAGATTTAGGGATTATGGTTAGGGTGTAGAGTTCGGGTTTAGGGTTAGGGGTTAGAGGTCAGATTTAGGGGTTATGGTTAGGGTGTAGAGTTCGGGTTTAGGGTTAGGGGTTAGAGGTCAGATTTAGGGGTTATGGTTAGGGTGTAGAGTTCGGGTTTAGGGTTAGGAGTTAGATTTAGGGGTTATGGTTAGGGTGTAGAGTTCGGGTTTAGGGTTAGGGGTTAGAGGTCAGATTTAGGGGTTATGGTTAGGGTGTAGGGTTCGGGTTTAGGGTTAGGGGTTAGAGGTCAGATTTAGGGGTTATGGTTAGGGTGTAGAGTTCGGGTTTAGGGTTAGGGGTTAGAGGTCAGATTTAGGGGTTATGGTTAGGGTGTAGGGTTCGGGTTTAGGGTTAGGGGTTAGAGGTCAGATTTAGGGGTTATGGTTAGGGTGTAGGGTTCGGGTTTAGGGTTAGGGGTTAGAGGTCAGATTTAGGGGTTATGGTTAGGGTGTAGGGTTCGGGTTTAGGGTTAGGGGTTAGAGGTCAGATTTAGGGGTTATGGTTAGGGTGTAGGGTTCGGGTTTAGGGTTAGGGGTTAGAGGTCAGATTTAGGGGTTATGGTTAGGGTGTAGAGTTCGGGTTTAGGGTTAGGGGTTAGAGGTCAGATTTAGGGGTTATGGTTAGGGTGTAGAGTTCGGGTTTAGGGTTAGGGGTTAGAGGTCAGATTTAGGGGTTATGGTTAGGGTGTAGAGTTCGGGTTTAGGGTTAGGGGTTAGAGGTCAGATTTAGGGGTTATGGTTAGGGTGTAGAGTTCGGGTTTAGGGTTAGGGGTCAGATTTAGGGATTATGGTTAGGGTGTAGAGTTCGGGTTTAGGGTTAGGGGTTAGAGGTCAGATTTGGGGGTTGTGGTTAGGGTGTAGAGTTCGGGTTTAGGGTTAGGGGTTAGAGGTCAGATTTAGGGGTTATGGTTAGGGTGTAGGGTTCGGGTTTAGGGTTAGGGGTTAGAGGTCAGATTTAGGGGTTATGGTTAGGGTGTAGAGTTCGGGTTTATGGTTAGGGGTTAGAGGTCAGATTTAGGGGTTATGGTTAGGGTGTAGAGTTCGGGTTTAGGGTTAGGGGTTAGAGGTCAGATTTAGGGGTTATGGTTAGGGTGTAGAGTTCGGGTTTAGGGTTAGGAGTTAGATTTAGGGGTTATGGTTAGGGTGTAGAGTTCGGGTTTAGGGTTAGGGGTTAGAGGTCAGATTTAGGGGTTATGGTTAGGGTGTAGAGTTCGGGTTTAGGGTTAGGGGTTAGAGGTCAGATTTAGGGGTTATGGTTAGGGTGTAGAGTTCGGGTTTAGGGTTAGGGGTTAGAGGTCAGATTTAGGGGTTATGGTTAGGGTGTAGAGTTCGGGTTTAGGGTTAGGGGTTAGAGGTCAGATTTAGGGGTTATGGTTAGGGTGTAGAGTTCGGGTTAGGGTTAGGGGTCAGATTTAGGGATTATGGTTAGGGTGTAGAGTTCGGGTTTAGGGTTAGGGGTTAGAGGTCAGATTTGGGGGTTGTGGTTAGGGTGTAGAGTTCGGGTTTAGGGTTAGGGGTTAGAGGTCAGATTTAGGGGTTATGGTTAGGGTGTAGAGTTCGGGTTTAGGGTTAGGGGTCAGATTTAGGGATTATGGTTAGGGTGTAGAGTTCGGGTTTAGGGTTAGGGGTTAGAGGTCAGATTTAGGGGTTATGGTTAGGGTGTAGGGTTCGGGTTTAGGGTTAGGGGTTAGAGGTCAGATTTAGGGGTTATGGTTAGGGTGTAGGGTTCGGGTTTAGGGTTAGGGGTTAGAGGTCAGATTTAGGGGTTATGGTTAGGGTGTAGAGTTCGGGTTTAGGGTTAGGGGTTAGAGGTCAGATTTAGGGGTTATGGTTAGGGTGTAGAGTTCGGGTTTAGGGTTAGGGGTTAGAGGTCAGATTTAGGGGTTATGGTTAGGGTGTAGGGTTCGGGTTTAGGGTTAGGGGTTAGAGGTCAGATTTAGGGGTTATGGTTAGGGTGTAGAGTTCGGGTTTAGGGTTAGGGGTTAGAGGTCAGATTTAGGGGTTATGGTTAGGGTGTAGAGTTCGGGTTTAGGGTTAGGGGTTAGAGGTCAGATTTAGGGGTTATGGTTAGGGTGTAGAGTTCGGGTTTAGGGTTAGGGGTTAGAGGTCAGATTTAGGGGTTATGGTTAGGGTGTAGAGTTCGGGTTTAGGGTTAGGGGTCAGATTTAGGGATTATGGTTAGGGTGTAGAGTTCGGGTTTAGGGTTAGGGGTTAGAGGTCAGATTTGGGGGTTGTGGTTAGGGTGTAGAGTTCGGGTTTAGGGTTAGGGGTTAGAGGTCAGATTTAGGGGTTATGGTTAGGGTGTAGGGTTCGGGTTTAGGGTTAGGGGTTAGAGGTCAGATTTAGGGGTTATGGTTAGGGTGTAGAGTTCGGGTTTAGGGTTAGGGGTTAGAGGTCAGATTTAGGGGTTATGGTTAGGGTGTAGAGTTCGGGTTTAGGGTTAGGGGTTAGAGGTCAGATTTAGGGGTTATGGTTAGGGTGTAGAGTTCGGGTTTAGGGTTAGGGGTTAGATTTAGGGGTTATGGTTAGGGTGTAGAGTTCGGGTTTAGGGTTAGGGGTTAGATTTAGGGGTTATGGTTAGGGTGTAGAGTTCGGGTTTAGGGTTAGGGGTTAGAGGTCAGATTTAGGGGTTATGGTTAGGGTGTAGGGTTCGGGTTTAGGGTTAGGGGTTAGAGGTCAGATTTAGGGGTTATGGTTAGGGTGTAGAGTTCGGGTTTAGGGTTAGGGGTTAGAGGTCAGATTTAGGGGTTATGGTTAGGGTGTAGAGTTCGGGTTTAGGGTTAGGGGTTAGATTTAGGGGTTATGGTTAGGGTGTAGAGTTCGGGTTTAGGGTTAGGGGTTAGAGGTCAGATTTAGAGATTATGGTTAGGGTGTAGAGTTCGGGTTTAGGGTTAGGGGTTAGAGGTCAGATTTAGGGGTTATGGTTAGGGTGTAGAGTTCGGGTTAGGGGTTAGAGGTCAGATTTAGGGGTTATGGTTAGGGTGTAGAGTTCGGGTTTAGGGTTAGGGGTTAGAGGTCAGATTTAGGGGTTATGGTTAGGGTGTAGAGTTCGGGTTTAGGGTTAGGGGTTAGAGGTCAGATTTAGGGGTTATGGTTAGGGTGTAGAGTTCGGGTTAGGGTTAGGGGTCAGAGGAGGAGTTATATCAGTTCCAGCTTTACACATTTTGTCCCAGCTACAATAATCGACATTTTAGCAAGTACAACTATCTTGAATAATGTTCAATTTAACTTATATTTCCCATTGTAAAATTACAATAAAACAAATATAAGATTATTAAACCTGTTTCTAGACGTTTGATCTTTTTTCCAGCTTGAAATATTCTTGTTCTATCATTTGAAGTCTTTATTTCTAGAAGGAAGCTAAATGATGTGCCAATAGAATAAGAAAATCTCAAGCTTGAAATGTATAAAAGCATAAAAACAGGCTGAAAATATTCTATTTCATTTATTTTTTAATTATAATATTATAAGAAATATTAGAAAAACTTGCTAAGATATATATTTTTTTTTTGGAGTGTTATAGGAGATTAGATCAGTCATGTTTGTATGTTTAAAGCGTTTCTTTCGAAGATTGAGGCTCATTATGTGTGAAAACAGTCGTAACACATTCAGGATAGTGCTGAAGCTTCTCAGACGGGGGTTAATTACTCCAGACTTCAAAGCAGCCTCGGTGAGGTGGGAAGGAGGAGCCGTAGGAGGCCATTCAGTGCCGAGCTCAATTATGTAAAGGAGCTAAGAATGAGCTGGAGTTCCCTCGAGTGGGGTATAGATCACCTGAAATTCGTAAATTTCCAGTTACATAAAAGTAATCGGCTAACGTGACTGAATGATGATGAAAGTTACCTTGCAATGACTGACCGTTCTCTGTCCATTCATCTTTAAACATCAATGAAAAACAAACTTCGGACCTCGCTAGATCTCTTGAGTCTTGAGTCTGATGAGATAAATTATTTACACAAGTGCATGTGATTAGACGAGTGATGATCTGCTACAGGAGCCATACTGGGTCGTTTTCAGAAAACGAGTCGCTGAGCTACAGACAATTACTTTTTCATACGATTATTGAGTCTGCTGCTGGATTTTTGTGTGTGCTCGGTTTGGTCTGGCCAAATAGTACCCCTGTTCAATAGAGTCTAAATTTCAAGCAGCCTATAAGTCTCTCATGTCTTCCAAAAGACACCAGAAGAGCAATCATGGGAACCATGGAGGAGCTGTATTTAGGTTGATGGTAACAGTGTGTATAAACTTATCGAAAACAAGGCTCTCCAACGAGAGGCGTCCTTTAGCAAGGTGAAGCCTCTTTATTTCCTCAATCGCACTCTGCTTCATGTCTGCAGCTATTGAACCACTCCACCGAACACAAACAACAGCGAGCAGACACACAGCCCCTAATAACGGACGGACGTGAGAAAGATATTTCAGATATATTGAATAAAGCACTCGTGTGTTGGACAGAGGGAGCAGAACGTAGC
This sequence comes from Ictalurus furcatus, assembly GCF_023375685.1. Lineage (NCBI taxonomy): Eukaryota > Metazoa > Chordata > Actinopteri > Siluriformes > Ictaluridae > Ictalurus > Ictalurus furcatus. The sequence goes on from NC_071273.1 coordinate 25,360,637, forward strand.
TGTAATATCCGCTGCTCAGATATTACCCCAGACTTTCATTAACGGTGAAAATCTGGAACCCTATCTTCAGAATCTCATTCTACAATTACATTCTGCCCACACACACACACACACACACGCACACACACACACGCTGGTGATGTGCTCAGAGCTGGTCTGAACATTACAGGCCGATTAAATCCAGAGCTGTGAAGATATGAATTTGGCATGGCGAGTCTGGCATCTCAAACCTGCCAATTATGTTTTGCGTGGTTATGAATGCTGCAGCGGTATTCCGACACCATGAGATGTTTTCTCGGAGGCTGAAAATGGAAATTCTTGCACAACCAGGTGAGAAACATTTTCATTTTTGTTCAAAGCTCGATGTGATGCTGTTTCCCAAGAAAATGGTGTGTGTGTGTGTGTGTGTGTGTGTGTGCTAAAACCCTTCCTGAACCTTAAACATGCAAAAGCTCACCTTCCCTCTATGTTCTTAGAGTATTTCCACTGTGGACTGCTATGTTAACTTCGGAACAAATATTTTTTGTTCTCGTATCGTCTACCAGTACGTGAGTGCAGCCTAATTACTTTCCCTCAGTCAAATTTCCTTTTCTTTGTCGCCTTGACACAAAAAAGGATAACAACACTGTTTTGGTGGTGAAAATTAAATTCAAGTCTATTGAAGGCAGGAGGATAATTAAATGCGATCCACACCATTGTTATTTTATTGTTGTCTGTTTCCTTCTTTTCTCTCTCTCCTCGGGCTGTGTGGACTCAGATAGGTGGAGGAGGAAGCGGGAACTGTTCAGCTCCAGCCAAGCTGTCAATCACAGCCTCGTTTCCCTCGACATCAAAACGTAGTGATAATCAGGACACTACAGATGAAAGAGGGAAAGAATCGCAGCCGAACACGCCAAACACTCGGTCTGGAAAGCGCTTCGTCGTCCATATTAACAGGGTGACATTTGACAGCAGGACAACTTGGCGCAGATGTGTGTAGACAGATTACGGAGCCTTTCTTTTACCAAGCTAACACCAAGTTAAATGTCATTTCTTGATTCAGCATGTACACTCACAAAGTAGTGGTGGGAATCTTTGTTTACAAGAGTGTAAAATACACATCTCCTTAAAGCCACGGTTCTGACTCATGGTTTTCAAAGTGGAAACAGGGGAACCCCAACGGTTCTGTGATTTATATCCAGGGGTTCTATGTATATTCACAGTGAGGTCCAAAAGACTGAGAGCACTTCAATACAGTTTTCATTATAACAAGTTATAGTACTGACAACTTGAGTGAAAAGTCGAATCTTTGAAATGGTTATATGAATTTCGGAATTTCTTAGTATTTGGGACATCCCCTTTTTTCTTTAACGACAGTGTGCACTCGAGCTGCGTGGACTCCACGGGTTTGTGTAAAACCTGATGATCCATTTGAGATCAAATCCATTAGAGTGTCGTCTGATCACACGCTTCAGTAGAAGAGATTAGACACGAGGAAGATTGCACCTTTTGTACAAAGCACTTAACAACATGGTCAATATCGCACATTTTCTTACATTTAAACAGCGCAGAATCGTCAGTATGAAATATTCAAGACAGCAAACATTTAATTTCTTTTAAATATTTCAAAATTCTGAGACCTTCTGTTGATTTTAAATGAAATAATGATTTTCGAAGTTAACGTGAAATTAAATGCACTAAAAAAAAGGACGTGATGTTGAAAAAAACAAGAGGTAAAAAAGGCAGAATGAACACTAAATAAATAAATAAACAAACAAACAAACAGGTTACCTTAGTGGCTTAACTTTAACAACAATAAGCGCACTATACAGCAAATAAAACATATTTTTTGGGACTGGAAATTTAACAACATCTAAAGAGATTCGATTGTCTGTTTTGTTAGGATTTATATATTTATTTATATTTGCATTGTTTAAATGTTTTTGTATGAAATACTTTAAGTGAATTTAAAATTTCCAGTAATAATAATAATAATAATAATAATAATAATAATAATAATTTTAAATATTAGCAGTTTTTAAAGCAAAAAATATCGGATGGTACTTATATAGGCTTCATCCAAGGTGAATCCAAGGTTTCAATATGGTTATTTGTATTGGAAAAAGAATTTTTGTTGAACAACTTTTTGTTGTAGTTCTAAAATTGACGTACATAGAGAAATGAGAATTAATAGTCCAGGTCTTGTTTTTTTTTTCTTTCTTCACAGCAGTTTGTAATGCCAACACTTGAACAGGAGCAGATGGAGTTAGACATAGCGCTCTGATTGATCCGGGCACGCTAAGCCAGAATTATAAACCCACAGAGGATCATCACAAAAGCAGCTGTTTCTCCTCCAGGTACCAATCATGGACGACGGCATGGAGTCGGAACATTAGATAAAGCACACCAGCCACCTTTGGTTATAAATATGGGTGTAAAGGCGTCACGACATAGTAGTCGCAGTCGTAGGCTTCAATCATGTATTTCAGAAAATCTGATCATTAAGAAGATGACTCTTATACTTGAGAAGTTTAAAGAACAGTGTAGAAACACAATTTTCTCTGATTTTATTCCTGGTATACTTGCCTTGCTTCTGTAACCATGTTTCAGTATATTTCATCAGCTATACTGCTATTATATAACATTTAGGAAATATTTTTGGTCTAAATTCAAATTTCCCCTGACCCCAGCCCATAGACTTTGAGTGATACACTGAATTAAAGCTTTCCACCTGTCCGTGTGCACTGTGAAAGGACACAAGAGGACCAAATGAAGCGCGAGTTTGATTTGTCTAAGAAAACAGTGATTTAATTATTTAGCTCCAGAATAACAGTGCAGTAAATGGGAACATCACACAACACCATAGAGAATCCTTTGGTTTTGAAGTCTGGAGAATTTATTATATTTTTTAATCAACTGTGCTTTCATTTGTACAGCATCCTCATGTCTGAGAGTCTATTCAATTAAAGTTTTTACTATAATGATAACTGGTAAAATTTTGGGTTTATGTGAGGTGCATTAGGGCCTTAGGAATATGGGGGTCTACGAATATAGTCCTCTGAGAACATGGAACCCTGGGGCATACAGATCTTGGAATGGGATCCCAGGAATGTGCAGCCCTAGAAACATAGGGCTTTTAAACTTTAATGCCCTGGAAAATAAATATTTTGGGCCCTGCAGCTTGAGAATATAGAGCCTTGAGAATGTGGGACCATGAGATTAAACAGCCTTGGGAACACAGAACACAGGAATATGGGGCTTCGGGGACATTGGGCCTTGGGAACATACGGCCTTGGGAATCTCTAACCCTGAAAACACAAAGTCTTGAGAAAATAGGGTCCTGGGAATTTGGGCCTTTAGGAACACAGGACCTTGTAGAGCCCTGGAAATTCAAGCTCCTGGGAATATGGGACCATTGGACTATAGGGTCTTGGGAACATATTCATTTTGAGACATAGGGCATGGGAACATGCACCTCTCTGAACATATAACATTGTAAATGAGAATATAGGACTTTAGGAACACTTGCAATTTGAAATATAGGGCCTTGGCCTTTGAAATTATAGGATATTGGGAATACAAGCCCCTAAAACAGAGCCCTGAGAATATGGGGCCATGGGACTATAAAATTTTGGGAACATCAGGGCTTGGGAGCACAGAAACCTGGGAATATAGGGTTTCAGGAACATATGGCATGTTTCAAGAACATAGAACATGAATATACGACTTTTCAAGTTCAAGATCTATGGAATATTGAACCGTGGGCCTTTACGGCCCTGGTAACATAACTCTGGGGACATAATGTGCTGGGAATATAAGGCCACATGAATATATAACTCTGGGAAATTAGAACCCTAAGAATATGGAGCAAGGAGAATATGGGAACATGGGGGATGGGAACATAGATCCTTGGGTTCACAAGGCCCTGGGAACATGGAACAATGTGCACATATAGATGTAGAAAAATGGAGCCCTGGGAATATGGGTCTTCAGGGATATAGGATTGTTGAAATATAGAACCCTGTGTATATAGGGCCATGGAAATTCAGAACCATGGGAATATGTGGCACTAAGGGACTTTAAGGTCCTGGGTACATAAACCCCTGGGAACCTTGCAGAAAATAAATTTCTGGTGACATGGAACCCTGGGAATATGAAGCTGTAGGAGCATGGGGCCTTGGAAATGTCGAACCCTGGGGTTATACAGCCCTGAGAATAAAGGATCCTGAGAATACTGAGCCCTGGAAATATAAGGCCTTGGAATTATGTGGCCATGTAATCCTAGGGACATACAGATCTAGAAGAAGAGAACCCTGTGAATCTGGGGAATAAATAATTTAAAGCCCTGGGAATATGGGTCCAAACAGTGCACCCTGGAAAGATTGGGCTCTGGAAAAATGAATCCTGAAAATATAGGCCCTGGGAATACAGGTCCATGGGGAACACAGGGCCTGGGAAAAATATGGCCCTGGAAACATAGAGCCCCTGGAATATTAAACCTTGTAGACACAGGGCAGTTGTAATATTCCTGGAAACATAGAACCCCTGGAATATAAACCTTGTGGACACAGGGCATTTGTAATATTCCTGGAAACATAGAGCCCCTGGAATATAAACCTTGGGGACACAGGGCATTGGTAATATTCCTGGAAACATAGAGCCCCTGGAATATAAACCTTGGGGACACAGGGCATTGGTAATATTCCTGGAAACATAGAACCCCTGGAATATAAACCTTGGGGACACAGGGCATTGGTAATATTCCTGGAAACATAGAACCCCTGGAATATAAACCTTGGGGACACAGGGCATTGGTAATATTCCTGGAAATATAGAGCCCCTGGAATATAAACCTTGGGGACACAGGGCATTGGTAATATTCCTGGAGACATAGGAAACTGGGATATTGACAGCTGAGAGCACCTTTGGAATATACTGATTCTGGAATTATAGAGAGTTGTAGAGAGTTCTGTAAGAGTTCTGAAAGTGGAAATATGGCTATATGACAGATCTTTTTACCCTATTTTCTACCAATTTATTCATTGCCAGTTCCCACCCAATTATCTCAGTCTCTCTCTATCGCACAACAGATAACAAAACCCAGAAGGTAAATACCTCCTCGCATGAATGGAAAGCTGTAAAAAACACACAAAATAAACGCATAAAAATCCACGGGCAATGTTGAATTACAGAGATTTTTAAAGTCCAATTCAAAGCCACATGGCCTATTTAGTGCTGCTGTGTTGGTCTATCTAATATCCTCCACTGTATTGTAATCACAGCCAGTGAGCTGCTTCGGGCCTGTACTCTTAATCCGAACCAAGCTAATGTTACTAATCTGCAGCAAGCAATCCGTGTTGGCATTTCAAGTAACCACAGTGTTGGTCCAGTGTTTCAGCCCATAGCAGCTCCAGACTCCATTATTGAGAGTATTATTGCTCTGCTGTCGAGCCCCATGATAGATTTAAATCTTCATCCAGTCACTGCTCTCGACGAGCCCATTAAGAGAGAATGACAGCACGAGGAATCAGGCACAGCTGTAATCATGCAATCAAAATGCATTATTTGGCTTCTCCAGGTGCGTACTGTACTCAATTGATTCCCATCGAGCTCATCTCTATGGAAATCGGTATTCACACGTTGATTATGTTGAGCAGAGATAGAGAGAGAGCATGAGAGAGATGGAGGGATGAGATGTAATTACGACTGCAGTGACAGAGCTTTTCACTTTTTCTTTAGCTTTTCACTGAAGAGCGATCACTAAATCTCTATATCGGGTCTCTACTCAAACCTGCGTACTGATTAAACGTTTAAAGAATGTGTGATAAGCCTGAAGGTTGTGAGTTCAAATCCCAGGACTGTCGATTAACCCTCAAGTACTTACGTCTGGGCTTGGACTGAATTCTGCCTCAGCAGTAACCCTACGTTCACACTAGCAAGTGACAAAGCGACAAGCAACGTTCATTTTTGATGCACGTACACAACATGAAGCCATGATTTCAGCAATGACTGATATTTGAACAGAGATTTTCTCACTTCTGTGTAAATTAAGTATGACATGGTAAAGCAACGCATCCAAAAGATTGTCTTGAATGATTCCTCAGACTAATCCTATGGCACTTGTGCTCCGACGTTTCTTCAGGTACTCACTCACAACTTTAGTTCATACCTGCAATTATTTCCCATTTACTGTATAACACAAAAATGGAAGGAAAACTTCATCTTCATCTTATCCTGTCATGTATGACCTCTCATTAAATGTGTGTTTAGACATTATGAAAATAAAATAAAGCTTTCAAGGAAGTAGCAGAGACCATTGGGGCTCATAGCTAGTGCAGTTAGTTAGTACAAAGATGAAGCTGTAACAGTTTTCACACTAGGGTGATTAGTGTGTTATTTTTGTGTTTTACTAGTTAGCTTAGAAGCTACATATTATAAGTACTACTCTTTCTTGTTGGAAGAAAAAACTCTGGACAGGCCACACCCACAAGAGATAACAGTAGCAGTTGAAGAGACAAACTACAAGTGACTTGAGTGACTTGTCACTTGCTAGTATGAACAAAGGGTAAGTTACTCTAGGGTCTCCATTGTGCATGTTCTTCTCAGTCTGGGTTCTCCAGTTCCCTCCCATCTGGAAAAAACTTGCCAGTAGGTGGATTGGCAACTCTAAATTACCCTTAAGTGTGAATGTGTGCTCCCTGGACAGGCTCCGGATCCACCGCAACACTGACCAGAGATAAGTCTCTTGATGAAAATGAAGGCATGAATGAATAACAATAAATATGAAGTATATGGTGGGAAAAGCTTATAATGGGTCTTTATTGGACATATATACATTACAGCACAGTGAAATTCTTTTCTTCACATACCCCAGCATGTCAGGAAGTTGGGGTCAGAGTGCAGGGTCAGCCATGATGCAGCGCCCCCTGAAGCAGAGAGGGTTAACAGTGGCAGCTTGGCAATGCTGGGGCTTGAAACCTGACCTTCCGATCAGTAACCCAGAGCCTTAACCAGTAAGCCACCACTGCCCCCCATGTTATGTTATGTCCTTGCATGGTAAATAAATAAATAAATAAAATGTGTGGGGATGTTGATTAATTGGAGTGTTTTTAGCTCATTAAATGACCAAACACTGCATAGAGCGACAGCCTTCTTCCATCAGCTTGCTAACAAGCACTGACAGTTTTACACACACTTGTGTTGGTGGATATTGTTGTGTAGTAGGTGTGGAGCAAGTGTTAGAGGTTAATTAGGAGATTTATTATCCACAATTCCCCCGAGGAGAAACAGAATCTCACCACAAACTCCAAGCTCGTGTATATATAAAACACACCAGCTTCCTCAACAAGTCCTTCTGTTCTGACTGGTTAGTATTAGCGTGAGGGGCGGAGTTCTAACTAAAATGCTGTCCGTATGGGATTATTTTTCATGCTGTGTTTGTTAAGCAATGTATTCGGAGGATGAGGGATTGACAGGGGATAAAGGATCTCTGTATGAATCACAGAGAAGGGTGTGTCTTCACCATACTACAAACTCCATGTGTCATACACAAACCTCATCTCAATGCAAACTGATGGCTTTGTTCTTTATTATGAGTGCCTGTTGTAGGGGGCGTGGCCATAGGGCATTTTATAGTCACATGACCATAAAATGATGAATCTTTACCAACATGTCAATTCAGATGATATTATTATGGCCATAAAAAATGATAGCTCTGGACAGGACAAAAATCCCAGCGATACTCTGGTAATGATTGTTTCCCACCTCTACATGTAAAAGAATCCCATCAGAACAGGGCTCGACCCAATCATGTGCCGAGTTTATTGTGAATACACTGACGGCAGTTTTTATAAAATTTATATCTTCTATTCTACTAAAACCTTCTCAAAGTTTATCCAGCAAAGGCAGCTTCTAGAACTGTACAGAGAAAACTTTTGCTAACCAAAAATCATTAACTTGGTTAGCTCTATGCTAGCTCAAAACTGATCAAAATGAGAACCTATTTATTCATAATATGAGATTACGCAATTTAAAACATTGTATACATTTGAGTAACAACGTTCGCGTCCTTTAGAAGTGTGTTAAACACGGGATGAGTTTACGGCCGCACTGCACCTGATGACCAAGCATATAAATATATAATACAGAGCCGTGATCATGAACAGCCTGGGTCAGGTTTTGATCTGTTGCTTCTCGGAGCGTCTTAGGGCTTACGATCATCATCGTAAAACACGCAATACGGTGCATGATTCACGCCTCACAGTCGATTCATGCAGCATAAAGAAATGTGACCTTTTTGAAAGCGAGCGAGATAAAAAAAAGGAAGAATATTGGTGAATGGTGACAGATGGCACATGAAAGGAGAGGAGAGAGAAGATAAAAAAAAACAGGCTTTGAAAAAAAGTATCTAACTTCATCTACGAACCATGTTACTAGGCAACTCTCATTGAAACGCTGGTGTAATTCAGACGGAGCGCGACCGGTTCTCAGCGCAGGAACTCAAACACGGCTCAGCAAGGGGGCTAAAGTGGGCTGAAAATAGTCCACCTTTCAAGTGCATCACTTGGTAGGGTGGCTTGTCGAGGAGATTTATGCCAATTTCATAACTGGCATTCATTTCAGGTTTTCTGCATGTGGCACCCACACGTCATCTTCCTTTTATTATATTTATATTCCCTCTTACTATGTGCATTAAAAAGTGGGCAGGAATCCACTCCAAAGTAATAATAATAATAATAATAATAATACTAAAAGCGTCAGATGCAGTTCTGATTCTCTGGGATTTAACCTCACAACGATCTGGTCATTAGAACAGACTCTTAACCTCAGAGCTACTAATTTAGCATTTCTTTAAATGTTGTTGTGAGCATGCATGAGGTGCTATAAATGTGCAGATGTAGTTAAATGAACAGCGTATATGTTTACAGTGCATTGGTACCGTGTGAAATATAAATGTTGTAAGCGGGTTGAGCGTTGAGCTGTGGTGTTGTGTAGTGTAGTAAACTGCTGCTGGCTTATTTGCAGGCAGTTTTCTCCCACTGCTCGTATCAGACAGCCTGTGTGTGACTGCCATCTTCTGAAAGCAGCGTGAGCATCTTCCAGTGGAAAAGACATGGAGTTTATCAGAGAAACGATCGCTCACGACTGCATTCATCACCGCTCGCCGCTTCAAAACGACTCGGCCGTTTCATTACACAGAGGGAAATAGAGAGGCATTTTCCACCTCATCTCCTACTGAGATCTGCTTCTGCCTCACTGAGGAGAAACGTCAGCCATGAGTGTGGAGAAATGAGGCCATGTGAGGAGGAACGTCGAATGTAGTAGAAGATATAGATATCTATATCTAGAGTGATGTTGTGTATATTAAACTGTAGTGTGTTGTTGTGTATATTAAACTGCAGTGTGTTGTTGTGTATATTAAACTGCAGTGTGTTGTGTATATTAAACTGCAGTGTGTTGTTGTGTATATTAAACTGCAGTGTGTTGTTGTGTATATTAAACTGCAGTGTGTTGTTGTGTATATTAAACTGCAGTGTGTTGTTGTGTATATTAAACTGCAGTGTGTTGTGTATATTAAACTGCAGTGTGTTGATGTGTATATTAAACTGCAGTGTGTTGTGTATATTAAACTGCAGTGTGTTGTTGTGTATATTAAACTGCAGTGTGTTGTTGTGTATATTAAACTGCAGTGTGTTGTTGTGTATATTAAACTGCAGTGTGTTGTGTATATTAAACTGCAGTGTGATGTGTATATTAAACTGCAGTGTGTTGTGTATATTAAACTGCAGTGTGTTGTTGTGTATATTAAACTGCAGTGTGTTGTTGTGTATATTAAACTGCAGTGTGATGTGTATATTAAACTGCAGTGTGTTGTGTATATTAAACTGCAGTGTGTTGTTGTGTATATTAAACTGCAGTGTGTTGTTGTGTATATTAAACTGCAGTGTGTTGTTGTGTATATTAAACTGCAGTGTGTTGTGTATATTAAACTGCAGTGTGTTGTGTATATTAAACTGCAGTGTGTTGATGTGTATATTAAACTGCAGTGTGTTGTTGTGTATATTAAACTGCAGTGTGTTGTGTATATTAAACTGCAGTGTGTTGTTGTGTATATTAAACTGCAGTGTGTTGTTGTGTATATTAAACTGCAGTGTGTTGTTGTGTATATTAAACTGCAGTGTGTTGTGTATATTAAACTGCAGTGTGTTGTTGTGTATATTAAACTGCAGTGTGTTGTTGTGTATATTAAACTGCAGTGTGTTGTTGTGTATATTAAACTGCAGTGTGTTGTGTATATTAAACTGCAGTGTGTTGTTGTGTATATTAAACTGCAGTGTGATGTGTATATTAAACTGCAGTGTGTTGTGTATATTAAACTGCAGTGTGTTGTTGTGTATATTAAACTGCAGTGTGTTGTTGTGTATATTAAACTGCAGTGTGTTGTGTATATTAAACTGCAGTGTGTTGTTGTGTATATTAAACTGCAGTGTGTTGTTGTGTATATTAAACTGCAGTGTGTTGTGTATATTAAACTGCAGTGTGTTGTTGTGTATATTAAACTGCAGTGTGATGTGTATATTAAACTGCAGTGTGTTGTGTATATTAAACTGCAGTGTGTTGTTGTGTATATTAAACTGCAGTGTGTTGTTGTGTATATTAAACTGCAGTGTGTTGTTGTGTATATTAAACTGCAGTGTGTTGTGTATATTAAACTGCAGTGTGTTGTGTATATTAAACTGCAGTGTGTTGTTGTGTATATTAAACTGCAGTGTGTTGTTGTGTATATTAAACTGCAGTGTGTTGTTGTGTATATTAAACTGCAGTGTGTTGTGTATATTAAACTGCAGTGTGTTGTTGTGTATATTAAACTGCAGTGTGTTGTGTATATTAAACTGCAGTGTGTTGATGTGTATATTAAACTGCAGTGTGTTGTTGTGTATATTAAACTGCAGTGTGTTGTGTATATTAAACTGCAGTGTGTTGTTGTGTATATTAAACTGCAGTGTGTTGTTGTGTATATTAAACTGCAGTGTGTTGTGTATATTAAACTGCAGTGTGTTGTTGTGTATATTAAACTGCAGTGTGTTGTTGTGTATATTAAACTGCAGTGTGTTGTTGTGTATATTAAACTGCAGTGTGTTGTTGTGTATATTAAACTGCAGTGTGTTGTGTATATTAAACTGCAGTGTGTTGTTGTGTATATTAAACTGCAGTGTGTTGTTGTGTATATTAAACTGCAGTGTGTTGTGTATATTAAACTGCAGTGTGTTGTTGTGTATATTAAACTGCAGTGTGTTGTTGTGTATATTAAACTGCAGTGTGTTGTTGTGTATATTAAACTGCAGTGTGTTGTTGTGTATATTAAACTGCAGTGTGTTGTGTATATTAAACTGCAGTGTGTTGTTGTGTATATTAAACTGCAGTGTGTTGTTGTGTATATTAAACTGCAGTGTGTTGTGTATATTAAACTGCAGTGTGTTGTTGTGTATATTAAACTGCAGTGTGTTGTTGTGTATATTAAACTGCAGTGTGTTGTGTATATTAAACTGCAGTGTGTTGTTGTGTATATTAAACTGCAGTGTGTTGTTGTGTATATTAAACTGCAGTGTGTTGTTGTGTATATTAAACTGCAGTGTGTTGTGTATATTAAACTGCAGTGTGTTGTTGTGTATATTAAACTGCAGTGTGTTGTTGTGTATATTAAACTGCAGTGTGTTGTGTATATTAAACTGCAGTGTGTTGTGTATATTAAACTGCAGTGTGTTGTTGTGTATATTAAACTGCAGTGTGTTGTTGTGTATATTAAACTGCAGTGTGTTGTGTATATTAAACTGCAGTGTGTTGTTGTGTATATTAAACTGCAGTGTGTTGTTGTGTATATTAAACTGCAGTGTGTTGTGTATATTAAACTGCAGTGTGTTGTTGTGTATATTAAACTGCAGTGTGTTGTGTATATTAAACTGCAGTGTGTTGTTGTGTATATTAAACTGCAGTGTGTTGTTGTGTATATTAAACTGCAGTGTGTTGTGTATATTAAACTGCAGTGTGTTGTTGTGTATATTAAACTGCAGTGTGTTGTGTATATTAAACTGCAGTGTGTTGTTGTGTATATTAAACTGCAGTGTGTTGTGTATATTAAACTGCAGTGTGTTGTTGTGTATATTAAACTGCAGTGTGTTGTTGTGTATATTAAACTGCAGTGTGTTGTGTATATTAAACTGCAGTGTGTTGTGTATATTAAACTGCAGTGTGTTGTTGTGTATATTAAACTGCAGTGTGTTGTTGTGTATATTAAACTGCAGTGTGTTGTGTATATTAAACTGTAGTGTGTTGTTGTGTATATTAAACTGCAGTGTGTTGTTGTGTATATTAAACTGCAGTGTGTTGTTGTGTATATTAAACTGCAGTGTGTTGTTGTGTATATTAAACTGCAGTGTGTTGTTGTGTATATTAAACTGCAGTGTGTTGTGTATATTAAACTGCAGTGTGTTGTTGTGTATATTAAACCGCAGTGTGTTGTTGTGTATATTAAACTGTAGTGTGTTGTTGTGTATATTAAACTGCAGTGTGTTGTTGTGTATATTAAACTGCAGTGTGTTGTTGTGTATATTAAACTGCAGTGTGTTGTTGTGTATATTAAACTGCAGTGTGTTGTGTATATTAAACTTCTTTCTGTTGCTTTCTTTCTGTTAATACAAACTTTACTAATGACACTTTACAGATGATGAAGCCAAAATCTGACACAAACATAAATGTATAGAGACACAGCTGGAACACGCAGCCAGATGTGACGTGACGTGATAACAGCTGGCCTCGGATCAGCTCTGTGTGCCTCTTATGTATCATGTATTCCTGTGGCTCACTGACTCGCCTCAGATTAGCTTTAATCTGCTGCTCTTAAAGCTTCAGCCTCCATCCGCATCACTGACCTGGCACACACACACACACACACACACACACACTGAACAGCCACTGAGGCATGCAGATCTGACCACACACACACAATCACACACACACACACACATACACACACACACACTTTTTTCTTTGCTTTGTGTAGTTTTCAAGGGAGATTTCTTTCTGAAGTTTTGCAGAATAGGGAACTAGTTATTGTAAGGTTCTATATAAAAACTTTAAAGTTCCCCCAGAGAACAGACCAAAGTATCCTTTAGCGCGATTGATACACACTTAGGGAAAAAGGTTCCTTAAGGCTTCTATGGATAGTCAGAGGTTCTAGCTTCCTGAAGAGTTTCTACTTAGAAGCTTTTCTGAATGGAAACCCCTCGGTTGTAGGGTTCCATATAGAACAAAAGGCTCCTTATGGGTTTCATTGTGTTCTATTTTTTAAAAATGTTTTTAAAGATGTAGCATTTCTGAAAGAGAAACTTTCTGTAGTAGGGTTCTACATAAAACCTTAAGGGGTTGCCCAAGAGGGACCAAATGTTATTTTAGAAACATACGGCTCTTTAAGGTTCTTTACCCCCCCCCCCCCCCAAAGAGATTCTTCCTTTAGTTAATAGGGTTCTACATAGACTTTAGGGTTCTAGATACATGCTAACAATCCTTAAACCTTCTATGGAGAGTTGATGGTTCTAGTTACATTTTTAGCTCTAGATTTCTTAAAACATTCTACATGGAACCTTTTCTAAAATAAAAAAAGGAAATGATGTGTCATGGTTCTAAATAGAACCTTTTAGATGCACTGTTTGCAGAAAAAAAAGACATCCTCAAGGATTTTTTTTTTTTTTTACTGGTTAATGGTTTTATCCATCTAGAAGTGTTTCTGAAACTGTTTCAACATTCTGGGTAGAACCCTAGAAGAACAATTCAAACGTTCCTCAAGGCTATTACGAATAGTTAAGGTGCTGGATGGAAGAATCTAGAAGAACATAGCTATTTTGCTAGCTAATTTACTCCATAAGTCGAGTCTTCTCACATTCTCGGGCACTCGGCATGGTTCTGGCCTCGGTGTTGTTATATATTCAAAGGTCAAATCCAGGGTGGGAACCCAGTATTCTGAGGAACAGCGAGTGTTGGAAAAGCATGTGTCGGTTCCTGGCATAGTTCCACCTCAACTCTCGGATCATCCATCAGCGGTGTAATTCAGTTTTCTACAGTAAATGTTACTCTCGACACGACACGTCGCTCTGAAACACGCTGCGCTCGCCTGCGGGATGAAATAATGTACCTGATAAAGTGTGTATGTGTGTGTGTGTGTGCTTGTGAGACATGATTCCATCATTACCTGGCGATATTAAAGCCAATCAGAGTGATAAGGTGGCTGAGTGCGAGGCTCCTCCCGCGAGTGCCGTGTCTCATTCGCTCTTATTACTTCTGACATTTTAATCAAGCATGTGTTGGGTGAAATTGCACTTTATGGTGTGGTAGGCCGCTGCGTTCCTCCCCTCCGGCTGCGAGGGAAATAAAAAAATAACACCGCGTCCCCCCGCCGCAGCGCAATCACATTCGCCACTGCTTACTGGCAGGGGTCCTGCATGTTTTTTGGGATGGATTGAGCTATCCAGAGCTTTAACACGGTTGAGGAGGAAGCTGTTTAGCGCCGTGGTTGTGAACGGGAATGTGAACGCCTTCTCTCGTTCTCTCACACAACTGATTTATTTATCTTTTCTTTCCAGAAGAAGTTCGTAAATGAGTTGAGGATTATGTGCAGGATTAAGCAGCACAACTAAAAATACACGTATTGAATAAAATGATCTAATGGGCTATATTCTGTAAGTTCACGGTGGAAGGTTTCACAAAATGTAGGTCTGGAGATTGGTTATTCCTCAGTGGTTTGCTCTATAGTTCTGCCTTCTTTCCAATCCCTGCTGGAAAACAAACCCAATAGAAACCATCACAGAAATTCTAATGGTTTCCACTACAAATACCATTACAGACCATCAACTAACCATTAAAATCATTACGATTATTGGTTCTTAATGGTATCCACTAGACATAACATTCCACCAATAGAAAGCAACAAATTACCAGTAGAGACCCACAGGGACCATTACAGTTTCCATTAAAACCAATACAACTCACATTATAATCATTAATACCATTACAAATTCTATGAGAGTTTCTATTGTTTGTTTGTTTTTCCAGCAGGGAATGTCAGAGTGCCTTTTCACCATCTATATAAAAGAATTTAACACTAAGTGCTAACTAGCTAAAGGATCAGTTTTAAGTGTTATTAAATCTTTTCTTAGTAAACGTACCAACACTTTTAAGAGAAACCATTTTCTATCATTTTCAGCCACTGTGCCTTAAAAGAACTCAACAGCTTTCTGCTAGCTAGCTAATTCACAACAACATTTAAGTGTTATTAAATCTTTTCTAAGTAATTTACCAACATGGCTGAGGAAAATATAGAAGACAGTTAGAAGATATTCCTGACAGTTTTAGCCCTGTATAAGACAGCTACACAAAGCTAGCTAAATCATCGTTCTTAAGTGTTACACAATCTTTTTGTGGCAATTTCAATCTTTACTTGGGAGTTTGCAAACAGATCTGAGGTAAATGTAGATATTCCCAACAAATTAGTTTGTATAAAAAACTTAACAGTGCTAAAATGCTAAGTGCTAGCTGGCTAAATTGTCATTTTTAGTGTTGCTGAATCTTTTCTTAGTGATTTATTAACACATCTGAAGGAAAAGTTAATATTCCATATAAAAGATTTAACGGCTAAGTGCTATATCAGAATTTTTAAGTGTTATTGAGTCTTCTTTTCTTAGTAATTTGAGAACACTTCTGAGGATAATGTATATATATATAAATGACCTAATCCCTACATGCTAGCTAGCTAATTCGTTAGCCAGCATATAGCTGAGCAGTGAGTGTATCACATGTCTGCTTTCCGATGTTGACATCGTGCATTCCATTTCTAATCACTTTAAAAATGTCTGCTAGCATGAAGCCTAAATAAAGTAAAGAGTAAAACGATAGCTCAGTGATCCGGAACACAGCGCTGAAGGTCACGTGTGTTTAGCCTCCCTGTGTCCGCCGTCACGTTTTAGCTGAGTGTGCCGATTTATGTACAGCCCCAACGCAAATGCTAACCGCTAATTAGACAAGAAGAATTTTGAGCACTAGCTTTTGAGATACAGCGAAGATCAGTGACGGGATTTTAGAAGGAAAACTGAAAGACTAAATTTCACAACGCCGTTACATTCGTTACGGCTGCTCTATAAACAAATCCCGTCTGGAGCCTGTGCGGAATTTGGTGTGTGTGTGTGCGTGTGTGAGAGCCTCATTTCCATATCCACACTTTGGGTGCTGTAATTAGCATTACGCGACGCTCTCTTCAGGAAAATCACATATTGATTGCTCATTAGAGCCTAATGAAAACGTAATCCTCCCAAAAGTAAAAACATTTAGACATATTTATTGTATGCTGCTGAGCAGATGTGCTCATGTAAGATTTCTCATGTAGATCAAAGTGAATTAGTTACATTTGGCTTGGGTATTTTATTTTATTTCTTTTATAGATTTTATGCTTGTTTTATTTCATTTCTCATTTATGGATTTTGAAGCAACCCAAAAACATCACCTATCAAATTGACTGACAATAATAAAAATAATAATAATAATAATAATAATAATAATAATAATAATAATAATTATTATTATTATCATTATTATTATTGTTGTTGTTGTTGTTGTTATTTATGTATAATTGTTTCACAGATGTAACTCATAATTTATGTTTAACGGATAAACAAATGACTTAAAATTGACATAAAAACAGATATAGATAGTGATCATAAAAAGTGTTTGGATATCATAAAGCACCAATATTTAAAAAAAAAAAAAGAAAAGAAAAAAAAAGAAAAGAACGAAGATGAGTGAAATAAAAAAATAAGAATAAGTAAGATGTTACAAACATACTGCAAATTTAACTAGCAAGCTAAAAGTTGCCTAACAATGGCACAAAATTAAATTTTACAGATTACTCAGTGGACAGAATAGTGGAATAAGGTTATCTAATATAATTTTACATCGTTAAAACTATTTTTAAAAAATATGTTATGTTGCTAACTTTATAAACTTTAGTAACAAAATAGCTATAACATTCTTTCAGCACATGGCTAAGAAACATTATTTTACCAGTTTTTGTCGAAATCCTTTTAAAATGTGCAAAAGTCAGTTCAACTTTCTGTTTTAGAAGCAGCTTACTTTAAATGTTATTTTTATCCCAAAAATTAAGTAGATGTTGTTTATAATATAAAATCTGTGCATTTTATTGATCAGGAAACGGGGCAAAACGTTGACATTTTTTGATTATAAGAAATAAATTTCTTCCTCTTTTTTTGCCAATTAAGGATAAAAACAATTTATTTACATTTTAATCATGTCATAATCATGACTTTATTTATTTGCTTCCTGAATGAATGAAACACAATTGACTGGACATTTTGGTGTGTTCGCTAATAAGTAAGATTATTATCTAACATTAAATATCAGCTCTTATTAACATTCGATTTATTTTCAAACTCTATAACTGTCATGACTTCATTTCTTTTTAGTGTCAATAAATTATGGAGATATTTTACAGAAAATGCACACATCTTCATTTCTCTGTTCATCATGTGAGATTAATATTCTACAATTATACAGTTATTTACTTTTCTTCATTTCTATGTACAAATGGGGTTTTACACACACACACACACACACACACACACACACACACACACACACACACACACACACAATGCTCCAGTTCCCTCCAGCAGGGATGTGTGTTATATAAGCTTTACCCGTTGCATCAGGTTAACTGGTCTGTTCTGGATCCAAGTGTGTGTGTGTGTGTGTGTGTGTGTGTGTAAAACCCCATTTGTCCAGCCAAGCATAAAATATAACTCAAAGCAAACAGAGTGTTTCACAGCACTCATTAGAGGTTTATATAAACACAATATGAGGAAACTTGATTAAAATTGAACTTCTGATGCGTCTGTATTAAAAATAATAATAAAAAACAAGAATATTGACGTATTGCTTTAGAAATGATGTGTTTGTGTAAAAGTAAACCAGTATACTAACATTTACATGACTTTCTCAGACCTAACAGTTCCATCTAAAGCTTTCCCCCCTGACGTACGGTGGCCTGTAAGTGCCACACCCCAAAACACAACATCGTTAAGTACGGCGTGTTCTCCCGAGTCTTATCCAAAATCTCAGTGTGGCTTCAGGAGCAAATAAAAAGTAAACAAATAAATAAATACAGAGCACAAAGTGACAACCTGGTCATTGTCCGTGATAAACCGAGTCCCAGCACGTTCATAACACACACGCAAAAACACATCCGCAGGTTCACACCGTGACGTTTCAAAAAACACACACTTCTACATAAAAGAGCATTTTTGTAACCGTGTGTGGAAGTTTTGTTCAGTAAAAGAATAGATTTTAGTAGATTTTGCAAATGTTCGTCTATTTAATTACTGTAGATGAAACCTTAAAAAAGTGTTGAATTCTGAAAGACTTGATATAGAAAATACACCCGGAACAACATCAGCAACCAGCCCGCCAAAATTCACTGACTTCTATTGGTAAAAAAGATCAATTATAATGATAATTAAAATGATATGAAATAAATAATTAAACTCTTACAGTAGTGCGTCTGAATGGATTTCTATTCGTAACTCTTCTGTTCTACGGTATTTTAGGTTTATTTACAGTATGTAGATCGACTCGTCCCTAAATACGAGCTCATATTTTACCGACTCGCATGTTTTGAGTAATCGGATTAAATCGATAATCACGGTGTTCTGGATGTTTTTCTCTCAGATCGGACACTCTAGGTTAAAAATGCGAAGGCGTGTAAGTCCGAGAGTGTCGCCACACACCGTTTAATTATCGGCGGTGTAACAGCCCTCCGGTGGGTTCTGTTCTCATTTATCAAGCGACAATCAATTCATGCAAGTCTTTATTTCAGGTGTGTGACTTTCAGCAGCCAGAACAGACAAATTGAATGGAATTGAACTGAACTGAATTGAATAAAGTTGATTAACCCCCCCTAAAGGGACAGTGGGGTGCTTGGATTACTGACCATCATTAACACCAAAGCGGAAACCACATCAAATTAACATCAGACAGAGGACACACTCCACATCACATCCTCCCTCTCTCTCTCTCTCTCTCTCTCTCTCTCTCTCTCTCTCTCTTTATTAATCTTTTTATCCTGCATCAACAATCAGCGCTGATTTAATCAGCCGGAGATTAAATATTGACATTTACCTTTTACCATTTAGCAGATGTTTTTCAGCGAAATGACTCCATTTATTCGTTTTACAGACGCAGTTATTAAATCTGCCTCTGAACATACACCAACTGCTAGAATCTTAAAAGTCTAGCTAGTGTGTGTGTTTTTTAATTGTGAAATATCCACCATTAAAATAAACATGGACAATTCTAAAAAAAAAAATTATAATAATAAAAATAAAAAAGTTCAATAAAGGAACTAGAAAAAGACAGGACACTGGGACTCAGGAAACTTCAGTAACTGGCTAACAATGAAAACACTGTCTAACCAGCGTTCTTCCTGAAATATCCGCCATTAAATGTAACTTTAAATGAAATGCTTTACAATTATAGAATCCGAACTACAACTAATTACATTAAATTCTACTTGGTGGAATTTGGAACACTGGAAATCAACGAACACGGAAACTGAGGGAACAAACAAACACTGACGACGTTTACACGGACAGCAGTAATCTAATTATTGACCTTATTCTGAGTAAGATAATATTGTGATTAAGGTGTTTACATGGGTCGCTTTTAGAATACTCCTGTCATGTTCAGGTTTTACGTGTTATAGAACATAAATCGATTAACGTCACACGTCATTACGTCACCGCGCCACGCTGTCCGACGTCCCTCCAGAATTTCACGTATCGACATACAGTTGGTCTTCGTTTTATTTAAAATTTTACAAAAGCTTCAAGTGCAGTTAATTATTTGTCATGCTGTACGTGCTGCTTGAAGCCGTGGGCTGCGTCCCAAACCAGGCACTTACCAAAATACGTGTATTTTGCCTACTATATAGCAGGTAAGTACACGGTTTGGGACGCAGCCGTGCTCTCTTGTTTGCCGTAAAACGGTCGAGCGCTGCCGTGTGTGATCGTGTCCTGTCGCACAATGCGGTGAAAACTCTCACACGACGTTAATAGTGTGATTAAGGCGTGTACATGTCTGTAATGCGACTAAAACAGGAATACTCCACACGTCTTAATTCCATCTGTGTTTACTTCGAGTATGACTTTAATCGGATTAATCAGACATCGCTGTTTACATACTCATTTCATGGGAGTTTTCACGGACGCTTTTGCGTCATCGTCATGGCAACGGTTCGTGCCCAGGTCAGATTACGTCAGAGTTTGTTGGAAGGTCATACCAAGCTGCTCAGACATTCCATGACAGACGAACGGCGATTGAACGCGTTCAAACGCAGACAGGGTTAACACACTGATCCGACAAAACCCCACAAACGTGTCTGTTGGCGTTGGACGGTGTCTGTCTGTGCAGTGTGAACCAGTCACATGGACAAAAAAGCGAACTAGAAAACTAGGGTAAAGTGAAATAAAGGCACTGAAAACATGAAACATTGGAAACAATGAGAACCAGGAAATATTGCTCATTTTTTGTTAACTAAAAAAAAAACTAGTTAACAGTGGAAGTCAGGGAATATAGACACTATACAACACTGGAAACTAAGACACATGGAAATAAGGGAACTAGAAAACTAGGGAACACTGCAAACTGGTGAAGATGTTAAAATAAACTAGAACCACTACAAAAAAGAGCAACTAAACTATGGAACAATAAAAGCAAGGGATAATGGAAACTAGAGAAGATAAAGAACACTGGAAATAAGTCACTAAAGGAAGTAAAAATTTAGGGAACACTGGAAATGAGGGGCCGAGCAGGCTAGGGAGCAAGGAACTAGCAAAAACTGGAAGTAATTTGTGTGTAAACAAGGGACCTAGAAAACTAGGAAAAGTGGAACTTAGGGAACATGGAACGTAGTGAACATGGAACTTAGGGAACATGGAACTTAGGGAACATGGAACTTAGGGATCATGGAACGTAGTGAACATGGAACTTAGGGAACATGGAACGTAGTGAACATGGAACTTAGGGATCATGGAACTTAGGGAACATGGAACGTAGTGAACATGGAACTTAGGGAACATGGAACTTAGGGAACATGGAACTTAGTGAACATGGAACTTAGGGAACATGGAACTTAGGGAACATGGTGGTAATTAGGTAACAGTGCAAACAATAAGAAGTAAAAAAAACTCATTAAGTAAACTAGCAAGGGTTTCAAGCTTCATCTAAAGTTCATGTCATTTATTTGTGACACGTTACATGTCGGACATGTTTACAGTGTTTATGATTTGTAGCATTCCCAGGAGTTTACACAGCATTTTTTGGAGTGAAGTAATCATCCCAATACGTTCCTGCTGAAGATATTCCACCTCCATCACGCTTCCGTATCGGTAGCATCGTGTGGAACTCTGATGACCGTAAGATCCGGGTCAGTGTGAGGCGTTGGTCATTAGGAGACCACAGAAGAACATGTTCCCGTTTATACAGTCCTTTGTTCCGGGTGTTTTTCTGCTTTAAAGGCCTCTATATTTTCATCAAGACGCTGAATCGATAGCTAATTGGAGCGCTAGCCAGAGGCGCTCACTCTTTAAACACTAATGTTTTTCTCTCTCTCCCTGTGCCGGAGAGTTTTAACCTCTGAACAGGAAACACAGAGTGACAGGAGGCCATGGCTGACCTTTTTGTCCCTCTGTGAGCCCTGTACTTTACAGCATGGCAGGAAGTAGCCCTTGTTTCATTGAGGCTAATATCAAACGGCGAACAGAAGGTTACAGCTTGCCAACCGATCACATCCGGTTAACACCAGCATCCCGGGATTTTAAAAAAAGAAGGATTTACATACAGTAACTCGTCTCACACAGCGCCTCCATGTGGAGAGAAACAGAACTGCAGCAGGATAAATAAATCAGTAACTAACAGTGTGTGTGTGTGTGTTGACTACTTTCCTATAACAGCACATCCCCAAGCGTTTTATTCTTCTTATACCACAGCGATTTACCAATAATGACATTTTTGAAGAATTATTAAATAAATCTAGTCATTATGCACTGTAATGTTGTGGAATGTTCTTAGCTAGCTAACTCTTTTTTTATTACATACTTAAAGTGTTTTTTAAAATAAATTTATGAACACAGTTGAGGAAAATGTTGATATTCTTATATATAACTTTGCATTTTTCCACTATTATGTGCCTTTATTTGCCTCATGGCTACACATGGGCACGTGTGTATGCCATGCATGTTTAGCTAGCTACACACTAGCTAGCTAAACACGACTTTTTCTTTATAGTTAGCTTCCTTTTTTTCGGTAATCTGATCTGAGGATAATGTTAATATTCTTGACATACTCTGCCTTTGTGTTGATTTTTTTTTATCTACATAAATATTATGAAAATACACATGGTATTCAAACATGTAGCCTTTTTAGCTTGAATTAGCGTGATACACTGGAATACTGATATATCCTCCCAGCCCTGCAGAGTACACAAACATGATGGAGACTGAAGGATGTTGGAAATAAATAGTTTCTGCTCCTGTAGTGTCTGTACTCGAGTGATGAGAAAGACGGCGAGAGAGAGAGAGAGAGAGAGAGAGAGAGAGGAGGGGGTTAAAGAGAGAGGAAAGCTCTCACAGAAGTGATGGATGTCCATGAAGAAAAAGACAGGAGGGAAAAAAAAAGAGCTCAAGGTTGAAACAATGACCAATGAGGCGGCAGTGGAGGAAAGGAGGGATGATTGATTTGCGTGAAAGAGGAGAGACCTCGAGCTACTATCAGGCCTAAATGAGACTTCAGTGTTCTGCTCGCTCCTCGTTTATTCACACAGTGGAAGAGAAAGAACTCGACCCCGTCTGGCTGGACGAGAGACGGAAAGAGAATCGGCAATAAAAGAGACTGAAATATAAAAAGCAGTCCACTCTGCAGCGCACCCTACAGTACCCAGGGCCAGAGATCAGCACATTCTGCTCCTCTTTTCATCGATTTCTCATTTTTCTGCTCGGTTTTTCAAAGTGTTTGACTGGTGGGGTGGGGGGGTGGGGGGTTAGTGGGGTTTAGTGGAGAACATGACTCAGACACGCAGTAATGGAGTTTATATTAACTGCTGGAAATAAAAACCTCCCGCCTTTTCTGATCCGAACACGAACTTGTTACCACCAGAACTCATATCTAATTACAGTGTATGAATAAATACACGTGTATATTACCATTACAGAAGACCAAAAACACATTAGGAACCAGTAGAAATCTCTGATGGTTTAGAATTACTTTTAAAGCAGTGCTCGCTAGCTAAACCATCGTTTTTTTGGAGATAGAGTATTTTTCTTAGCAGTAATTTACTTTAATACGTACTTGAAGGTTATGTTCTGGCTAGCTAAATCATTAACCTCAGTTATCAGCTAGCTTCAACTCTGCTCCCAGATAGCCCAGTTGCCTAGCAACCGTGTTCTCTCGAGACTGTGACTAATTCGCAGAGTAAGCAAATCATGTATCGTGAGCTCAACGTTCCATCTGAACTCAAGGGATTGTGTGCATTACCCACAATGCACTCTGGGCAGCGAGCTGGTTTCGCAAATCTAACGTTTAGATCAGTGCGTAAAGGGACAAGGTGCGAAGTTAAAGGAACGTTTTCTGGAACATAATTAGAGGTCGTACGTGTTCTGCGTGCCCGCGTTCTCGGCCTCACGGTATCTGTGGAGTGCTAATCTCATACGCTAAGCGCTAATTAGTTGCTAGTTTTATTAGTTTTATTGTCTAGTGACTTGTTTGCAGGTTGTAGCTTGTGTTCACCATGTGGGAGACAGCAGCATCTGACCACTAGCTCCAATTAAAGCTTTCGGTGACATGTACACGCACTACTGCATTGTGTGTGTGTGTGTGTGTGTGTGTGTGTGTGTGTTATTCAAACCCAATTATCAGCCACTGAGTGACAGGAAAGTAAAAATAAAAAGCCCATGAGCTCTGTAGCTCTGAACATGCTCTCTATTCCCTCGACCCCCTGTATTGCTCTTTCATGTTGCATAGATAAATTGATAGATAGATAAAAGGATAGACAGATGAATGAATGGTTAAATAGCTGGTGGAGCAATAAAGATATAGATAGATGATGCATTCAGGATGTCAGGTTTTTATTTTTTCCTTCTAATTTTCTAAACATGCAATCTGGATGAAAACATGCCATCCCACCATTACTCTCTCTCTCTCTCTCTCTCTCTCTCTCTCTCTCTGACCCAGAAAAACAGCAAAGCCTCCACACAGAGAAGCAGATGAGGAGAGCAGACACTGCAAAAATATAAATAACTCTGCACCAGTTACATGCGTAATGACGACTTGTAAAAGCCTGGAAGTTTCCAGCGTGCCTCAGCCATGCAGGAACGCAACAAAATAAACACAAACCTTCATCTAGTATTTAACCCGAGTTCACCGAAATGTGTCCGAGTGAGAGTGATGTAGTGATGTCGTTGTTATTATTGGTGTTTTCTGATATGATGTAAGTTTGTTGGTGTTTGAGGGGAGAGTGATGCTGATGGATGAACAGTGTTTGTTGATGTTTGATGTAAATGCTTAATGTTACTAGACAGAGAATGATGATGTTTAATGATGTACGATATTAAATGCTGGTATTTGTTGGGGTTTGATGAGGACTGTGTGCAGATGACGGTGGATGCTGATGTTTGAATGGGAAGACAGGTGGTGAATGTTGGTATTTAATGGAGAACGTTGGTGTATGATGGGGAGTTAGTGCTTGATCAAGGATGTTTACAAGAGAATGATTAGGTCTGATGCAGAAAAAAATTGATTAGAAAATATTGGTTTTTAATGGAGAATATTGGTGTTTGTTGCGAAACGTTGGTGTTTGATTAGAGAATGTTGGTATTAATGAACAGCGTTTGTGTTTGTTGGAGAATGTTGGTAATTAATGAGCAATGTTGGTGTTTGTTGGAAAACATTGGTGTTTGTTGGGAAACGTTGGTATTTATTGGGAAACGTTGGTGTTTGTTGGAAAACGTTGGTGTTTGATTAGAGAAGGCTGGTATTAATGAACAGTGTTGGTGTATGTTGGAGAACTTTGGTGTTCTTCGTCCTACACACAATCTGAACCATGCATGTTAACTACAAAACGTGATAACTCTATGGGAGGAAATAATAAATATACTGAACATAATCCTGTATATTTATTACTAGCTGAAATAGACACTAACACTATACCACAAACACATCAGATATTTGAATTGTACAGATGTTGCTTAAGATATAAGAAAAAGCATCGTACTATAAAAGGTATGACTAAGCACAAATGAGCACTAATTTACAATTTCAGATGCACTTCATAACGACAGAAAAGAAATTTGAAATGTGCAGCTATTATTCCACTGCAGTAGATTTCAGATTACAAACAGTAAACAGAGAGGAAAGAACAGCGTGTGATGATATTGTGGGTAATTGCTATGACGTGCTAGTTCGTCCTGTCAGCCTCGATAAGTGTCTCGCTCGTGTAGAGACCCCAAGAACCTGTCATGAAGCTCTGGATCTCTCCGTCTTGCCCTTGCGGCATAATGTGAGCAAGAAAAGGTCAGCACTTCCTCCCTTCCGAGCTCCCTACAGTATGGCCGTGTGTCCGTGATCATCTGCCAAACGTCCTGCTAACCTCCAGTCTGTCTCATTACACACACACACACACACACACACACACACACACAGATTTGGTATCGAGTGCCCTCTTCACTGTCTGTACAGCTGAGGTTATTTATAACTCCATCAGTCCTGTAATAACCCTGACAGTGTTCTGGTTTATATATAAGCACTGGTTCGGATTGTATTCATCGGACTGAGAACCCTGAAAGGACTCGAATGTCTCCATTAAACGCCAACGTTTTCCATCAAAAGCAATATCCTCTATCAAACTCTATCCAACCTTCTTTAGATTCTCTCTGAAATACCAATATTACACACTGTAAAACACTGACCTTCTCCATAAAACACTACAAACACCCACATTCTTCATCAAACACTAACCTTCTCCATCAAACAGTGTTCACCAAAAACACCACCACACCTTAACTGTCCCCACTGGAACACCAACATCCTTCATCAAATACCATCTCTTTCCAAGAAACACAACCTCCTAGATTAAAAACATCATGAAACTCCAGCCATCTTCATCAAACACTGACATTTACCAACAGAACACTATCAAACTCCACCAGCACCACCTACACCATCAACCACTAACTTTCACCAGCAAGCTCCATCAAGCGCCAAACTTCTTCAAAACTCTCTATCAAATACTAGTATTTAATATCAGACAGCACCAAACACTGACATTCTCCATAAAACACCACTGAACTTCAATTGTCTCTATTAAAACCCCAACAGGATACATCAAACTCCAACATTCTCCAGGATTCTCTTTCCAATCACAATATACACCAGAAAGCACAACACACTGACATTCTCAAACAAACAAACAAACAAACATCCATATTTTTTAGCAAACAATATTCACAACTTTCTCCACTAGAACACAAACATCCTTCATCGTAAACAAACCATCAACAAACACAAACAAGCCATAAAGAAAACATAAAAACCGCAGAATGCTCCATTAAAACACCAACATTCATTGTTATCAAACTCCAACCTTCTCCATTAAACACAAACATTAACCAAAAACACCATCATACCCAAACCGTCTCCATGTAACTCCCACAAACACCAGCAAACACTGAGATTGATCCAAAACACCAGAAAACACCAGAAAGCTTTATTAAAACACCAAAATTATACCTCAACAACATTAAACAAACACCATCGTTCAAATTCAAGCAGCAGTACATATCAGTATCATCAAACAGCATCAACCCCTAGATTTCCCCATTACAACACCAGTATTCAACATCAAACACCAACATTCACCAAAAAACCATCATCGTACTCCAACCTTCTCCATCAATCACCAACAGATTCCAGCATTACCTTCAACACAAATGTTTTTCATCATTAGAACACCACCTTCCCTCATAAAACACCAACCATTTCCACCAAACCCCATCATGCATCAACATTCTCCACAAAACTCCATTTAATTAAACACCAGCATCCTCCAATAAAACAACATTCACCAACAAACACATTCATCAACCAGCATAAAAACCAAAGCTTTCCATCAAACACCACACCAAGCGGCAGAGTTCTCCGTTAAAACAGCAGCACATGCGACTGTTGGAAATCTGTAGTGGTTTAGGTGGAGAATGTTGCAGTTTGTTGGTGTTTTACGGTGAATATTTGAAAGTCGGTGTTTAATGGAGAACAGTGGATTTGTGTTCACGGTAGTATTTAATCATCGGGTTGTTTGCAGTGTTTGTTTACCTTCATCAGGTTTTTCTTCAAATGTGTGTTTAACCTCAGCATACAGGAAATGATGTCGGAGTTCCAGGGTGACCTTAAATTTGGAAATGGGAACATTTCCAAGAGCTCCAGGATTAAAGTGTTTCACATGGTGTTCAGAATTAACACCAAGATCACTTTAAACACTGAACAAACACCTACTAGGGTTCTGTATATACCAACAACTGTCAATTTAAACAAATGTGATTTATTGCTCTAATGTTCAGAAGCCATTTTATTAAGAATTTCATGGGGCTTATTTTATATTTGAGTGTCCATAGTGTCATGTTTATTCACAAAAAAATGATGATGTAAATAAATAAATAAAGATGTAAACCAAAATATGAGTTTTAACAGACTTTAAACATTTGATCAGCTTCCTTGTGTGTTACCTTCATTCAATTTTCATTTTAAAATGGAAAACAAATTAGATGCAAATGACATGTTTGAAAGTGTTTTTTGGCTTAAAAACAAAAAAAATACAAACACATATTTTTCATTTTCAGATTGGGGCTCAAGTTAATGGATGGTGTTAAACGAGCCGGCGGTGCATCAGTGATTACTTTGCAGCTAGTTCCAAGAAAAAAGATTCATTTCAATTTGACTCATCGAAAAATATCTACATTTTATATATGCAGTGCCAAGAGACTCGTACAGAAAGCTCGTACAATAAAGTTTGACTGTGAAGAAGGACGCCATGGCAAAAAAAATAAATGAAATAAAAATAAAATAAATAAATTATTTAATTAATAATAATAATAATAATAATAATCGGGGGCGCACGGTGTCTTAGTGGTTAGCACGTCCGCCTCACAGCTACAGGGTCAGGGGTTCGATTCCCACCGTGGCCCTGTGTGTGCGGAGTGTGTATGTTCTCCCCGTGCTGTGGGGGTTTCCTCCGGGTACTCCGGTTTCCTCCCCCAGTCCAAAGACATGCATGGTAGGCTGATTGGCGTGTCTAAAGTGTCCGTAGTGTATGAATGGGTGTGTGAGTGTGTATGTGATTGTGCCCTGCGATGGATTGGCACCCTGTCCAGGGTGTACCCCGCCTTGTGTCCCATGCTCCCTGGGATAGACTCCAGGTTCCCCGCGACCCTGAAAAGGATAAGCGGTATAGAAGATGGATGGATGGATAATAATAATCAGCCAATGCTGCAGTTTAAGATTTCTTTTAAATCCCCAGTGTAGTTAGTAAAAGCTTTGTGATGTTTGAGGATAGCTGAGTTGTTAAGGTTAGCTAAAATGCTAAATGGCTCCTTCGCAACAGTCAGCATCGGTCAGATTGACAGTTTATAGTGAAATAAATGAATGTTCTATTTTAGAGGAGATTTCTTTGTGTTTTTTCGTGGTGTTTATTCGACACGGTTGGAGTCTGATGACAGATGTTGGTGTTTTTATCGTGTTTTTTATGGAAAACTTTGGTTTGTTGGTGTTCAGTGGGAGTTTAATGATGAATGTTGGTGTTTTAAAGGAGTATCCTTGAGTTTAATGGTGTTTTGTGGAGAACTGTGGTGTGATCATTAGCGCATGCCAAAGAAATATAAAATAAAAGCCTGTTGTTTTCCCGTTTTCGTTTTCTGAAGGAAAAATAAGCGTGACGTACACAGACTGAGGAACGGCCGGCTGCTGATTATTTTGTCTATAAGCATGAAAAGAAATTCTCAGACATCCTTTTGGGTTTTATTGAATAAATAAATAAATAAATAAACGTTAGCTAAGTGCTAACACACAGTGCCTGCAGAAGTAAAGATTGTCTTCATGCATAAAGAGGATTTCTGAGCATGTGTAAAGCTCCAGCGGGTGTTGAGTCTAGGTCTCTCTGTTTGGCCTCTCCGAGCCGTTGCGTTGTGTTTCATCAGAACGTTCAGGAGTGCAGCGTTTGGAGAAATGGTTTGTTCAGACGCAGGTGTGGAGGACTTTGTGCATTTTTGCATTTTCACACTCTTCCCCGCTCGTCTGTTTTCCGAGGCCGGATTGCAGCGCGGTCCTCAGACAAAGCGTGTGGTGTGAAAGGGATCTGAGCGGCACCGCGGCCTGACGGATTGTGATTATTCTGATGTTTGTCCTGCTGCTCCTCTGTAAATAAGCTCTCCTTTTTAAATAAGCGCACACTCGACACGGTGAGCTGGAGGAGCTCTCGACTTCCGCCAGGAGAGCGGCACAGGTCTGCCGCTCTTTATTTAGGTCATTGTGTTTATTGTGGCTCTCGCTTTCACCTCAGGCTCCGTTAAACAATGTGCACTACACAGTCATGCTGTGCTCCACTGCCAAGTTTAACAGCAATACCACCGGAACAGGTACTTACACAAATATCCAATAAAACATCCTCTGTGTGGCCAGACAGACAGATACACAGACAGACAGACAGATACACAGGCAGACAGACAGATACACAGACAGACAGATACACAGGCAGACAGACAGATACACAGGCAGACAGACAGATACACAGACAGACAGATATATAGGCAGACAGATACACAAACAGACATACAGATACACAGGCAGACAGACAGATACACAGGCAGACAGACAGATATACAGGCAGACAGACAGATACACAGACAGACAGATACACAGGCAGACAGACAGATACACAGGCAGACAGACAGATACACAGACAGACAGATATATAGGCAGACAGATACACAAACAGACATACAGATACACAGGCAGACAGACAGATACACAGGCAGACAGACAGATATACAGGCAAACAGGTGGATATACAGACAGACATATACACAGGCAGACAGACAGATACAGAGGCAGACAGACAGATATACAGACAGACAGATACACAGGCAGACAGGCAGATAGACAGGCAGACCGAAACACCAGCAGACAGACAGGCAGATAAACAGACAGACAGATACTCAGACAGACAGATACACAGGCAGATACACAGACAGACAGATACACAGGCAGATACACAGACAGACAGATACACAGGCAGGCAGACAGACAGATATATAGAAAAACAGATACACAGGCAGATAGACAGATATACCTACAGAGACAGACAGACAGATACACCAGCAGACAGACAGACAGACAGATACAGTGGCAGACAGATAGACAGATAGATCTACATACTTTAAGTCATACTGTAATGGAAATATCAACACAAGTGTCAGGTCAATGTGTACTGGGGGAAATTGTCTTCGTGTGTGTGTGTGTGTGTGTGTGTGTGTGTGTGTGTGTGTGTGTAGCACTAGTATCTGCGGTCAGTACATTGAATTTCATCAGGTTCTATTAGCCGAGGCAGATTGAGCTTCTGCGCTGGAAACATCGCAGAGTATTAGCTCGTCTAATGCCTTTCTGTTTGCTATTCGTCTGCTGAACAAGACCACTTTTTAGCGCAAAGTGAGGATAATGGGCTTTGACAGAATGAACACACACACACACACACACACACACACACACACACACACGCACACAAGATGAAATTATCTATTATTTCCAATGTGCCTGAGCTACAATTACTGCAGCTGTAACTTCCGCTGAGGAAAAGTCGAGAGAATTTCACGCATACAACGTTATTATAGAAACATAATCTTACATCACAATGAAGACTGTTTGACAAAAATGGTGGCACACACACACACACACACACACACACACACACACACATATATATATATATATATATATATATATATATATATATATATATATACACACACACACACAATAACTGCATTCATTCTCTTGATAGGGAGCATGGACATTTATCCTATAAGTTTATAGTGTAATTGTCCCATGCATTTACACTATACACTGATCAGCCATAACATTAAAAGCACAGACAGGTGAAGTGAATAACAGTGACTACGTTTACACGGACAGCAGTAATCTAATTATTAACCTTACTCTGATTAAGATAATATTGTGATTAAGGTGTTTACATGAGTCGCTTTTAGAATACTCCTGTCATGTTCCCGTTTTACATGTTCTAGATCATAATTAGATTAACAGCACACGTCATTACGTCACCGCGTTGATACGTCATTTCACGTATCAACTTACAGTTCGTCTTCGTTATGGTACCGTATACAGTTTTGGGTGTTTTTATTTATTTTTTTTACAAACGCTTTAAGTGCAGTTAATTATTTGTCATGCTGTACGTGCTAATAGACGACTGCTTGAAGCGGTGGGTGTGTCCCAAACCGCGTACTTACCGTCTATATAGTAGCCGAGATACATGTATTTTTCCCCACTACAGGCCTATAGTAGGAAAGTATGCGGTTTGGGACACAGCCGAACTCTCTTGTTCGCCGTAAAACGTAAAACTGCCGTGTGTGATCGTGCCCTGTCGTAAAATGAGGTGAAAACTCTCACGTGACGTTCATAGTGTGATTAAGGTGTTTACATGTCTGTAATATGCGTCCATAATGCGACTAAAACAGGAGTACTCCACCTGTCTTAATTAGATTATTGCTTACTTCGATTATGACCTTAATTAGATTAAGGTCAGTAAAAATTGCTGTTTACATGGTAGTTTCTTAATCAGAGTATCGTCTTAATCGGATTAAGAGTGGATTATTGTTGTCCATGTAAACACAGCTATTGATGATCTCATTACCATGGCAGCTGTCGAGGGGTGGGAGATATTTATTAGGCAGCAAGTGAACAGTCAGTTCTCGAAGATGACGTGTTGGAAGCAGGAAAAATGGGCGAGCGTGAGGATCTGAGTGACTTTAACAAGGGCCAGATTGTGATGGCGAGACGACTGGGTCAGAGCGTCTCCAGGACAGCCGGTGTTGTGGGGTGTTCCCGGTGGTTAGTACCTATCAAAGTTAGTCCAAGAATTGACAACCGGTAAACCGGAGATAGGGTCACGTACACCCAAGGCTCACGGATGCACGTGTGGACCAAAAGCTCGTCCGTCTGGTCCGATCCCACAGAAGAGCTACTGTAGCACAAACTGCAGAAGCTCATGCTGCAAAAGTTCATGCTGGCTCTAATAGAAAGGAGTCAGAACACACAGTGCATCACAGACCGGTCAGAGTGCCCATGCTGACCACTGTCCACCACTGAAAGTGTCTACAATAGGCGCGTGAACATCAGGACTGGACCATGGAGCAATGGAAGAAGGTGGCCTGGTCTGATCAATCAGGTTTTCTTTCCAGCACCAGGATGTAGGAAGAAGGTGAGCAGGCAGAGGCAGTGTGATGCTCTGTACAATGTTTTGCTGGGAAAACTTGGGTCCTGGCCATCACGCAGGTGTTACTTTGACTCATACCACCTACCTAAACAGTGTTGCAGACCATGTACACCCCTTCATGGCAGCGGTATTCCTTAACGGCAGTCGCCTCTTTTCCCCAGATCTCAATCTGATCGAGCGTCTGTGGGATGTTCTGGACAAACAAGTCCGATCCACGTTGCAACTTAGAGGACATAAAGTATCTGCTGATAACGTCTTGGTGCCAGATACCACGGCACGCCTTCAGAGGTCCTGTGGACTCCATGCCTCGACGGCTCAGAGCTGTTTTGGAGGCACAAGGGGAACCTACACAATATTAGGCAGGTGGTTTTAATGTTATGGCTGATCGGTGTATATGTGTCCCAGTGTATATGTGTATATTTATACTCTACTGAATGTGTATACTGTATATGTCATTTAATTAAGCTGATAAATCATCTTCCTGTAGTGTGATATTGTTCTGATGGTTGTTTCATTTCCCTCTGAGGTTTTCAGGAGATGTACAGGCCACTTTGCTCTGAACGAGCAGTTCAGTAAAAGCGCAGTTTGTAAGATGGCATTATGTATTATTAAGATTCATAAAACTGTATAAGGGTATAAAAGTGAATGAAGATGAAAAGGCACATCACAGATTATGACTTCACTCTGAAATGAAATTACTGCGACTCAGACAACTTTAAGCAGCTACAGAACTGAATTCACACTGCTGCTGATAAAAGCTATTTGTTGTTTTGTTGGTGCTTAATGGTGTTTGATGGAGAATGATGGTGTTTGATGGAGAATGTCGGCGTGTGATGGAGAATGTCGGCGTTTGATGGAGAATGTCGGCGTGTGATGGTGAATGTCGGCGTTTGATGGTGAATGTCGGCGTTTGATGGTGAATGTCGGCGTGTGATGGAGAATGTCGGCGTGTGATGGAGAATGTCGGCGTGTGATGGTGAATGTCGGCGTTTGATGGAGAATGTCGGCGTGTGATGGAGAATGTCGGCGTTTGATGGAGAATGTCGGCGTGTGATGGAGAATGTCGGCGTTTGATGGAGAATGTCGGCGTGTGATGGAGAATGTCGGCGTGTGATGGAGAATGTCGGCGTTTGATGGTGAATGTCGGCGTGTGATGGTGAATGTCGGCGTTTGGTGGTGAATGTCGGCGTGTGATGGAGAATGTCGGCGTTTGATGGTGAATGTCGGCGTGTGATGGTGAATGTCGGCGTGTGATGGAGAATGTCGGCGTGTGATGGAGAATGTCGGCGTGTGATGGTGAATGTCGGCGTTTGATGGAGAATGTCGGCGTGTGATGGAGAATGTCGGCGTTTGATGGAGAATGTCGGCGTGTGATGGAGAATGTCGGCGTTTGATGGAGAATGTCGGCGTGTGATGGTGAATGTCGGTGTGCGATGGAGAATGTCGGCGTTTGATGGTGAATGTCGGCGTGTGATGGTGAATGTCGGCGTTTGGTGGTGAATGTCGGCGTGTGATGGAGAATGTCGGCGTTTGATGGTGAATGTCGGCGTGTGATGGTGAATGTCGGCGTGTGATGGAGAATGTCGGCGTGTGATGGAGAATGTCGGCGTGTGATGGTGAATGTCGGTATGTGATGGTGAATGTCTGTGTTTGACGGAGAATGTTGGTTCTGATTTGAAGGCCATGAACTCAAATCCCTTAACTACAATAAACCAAATATATGATCATTTCAAGCTTGACATAGTCTCATTCTATGGGCATATAATTTTTCTCATTTGCAGCATTTATTTCTAGAAAGAAACAAAATGATCTGCCAATACATTAGGACAATTTAAAGCTTAAAATGTGCAAATACATTTTTTTAAAAAAACAGGTTGAACAATATTATATTGGATTTATAATAATCTCATGAGAAAAAATATTCTATACACTTGACCACATTCAAGATCTGGTCACTTGCTAAGATATAATTTTATACAGTGTGGTTTGGACAAGATGGAAACATTCGGCGTGTCTTCCACACGGCTCTGAAATGATTCCCTGTTCCCTACATCAGTGCACTACAATAACAAAATAAGGGTGTGTGTGTGAGAGAGAAAAATTGTCTCATTTTATAATACAATCCGAGTGCTCCATGAACCAACATGACAGCTCATTAAAATAAATCCGAATTAAGAACACTAATCCCCCAGGCTTTGTCATGCATTAGCACAACCTTTTTATATCCTGTTTCCACACTTCACTTCATTTGATCGAACTGTGCCATTGTGATGCATGTTATATTTAAAACGTAACACATATAAATAATTGTATAATAATATGGTGCGTTAATGAACACTGACTCTGCCAGCAAACTCAGCTTCATGTTACTCAATGTAAAGGTGTTTTGTAGTAGTTGAAAGTGACCTTGGAGGGACTATTCTAGATTTAGGATTCAAAGGTCCCTTTTTCAAGAAAGGAATCAATCAGTGATCCTAAAGATCGTATCACTCTGTGTGTTTGAAACTCTCAAGTCGCCGTAGACAGGAGCAAAGCTGCAAAAGTGGGAGTGCTAGCGCCCATTAACACGCTCTTCAGGTGACCCTGTTTGATTTCTCATTACGGCAGAGATAAGTCTATAATTGGATCAAAATTGCCTATTAGCCGAACTTCATGATACATGGCACATTTAATTGTCTTCTAACATCTGAGAGCATTTGATGCTATGGCGTGTCTGAAATTAGATTCGAAATGACACAAGAAGCAAGAGTAATGCAAGAGGAGTATGTTTTAACATTCATGGGGTAAGAAACGG
This sequence comes from Ictalurus furcatus, assembly GCF_023375685.1. NCBI lineage: Eukaryota > Metazoa > Chordata > Actinopteri > Siluriformes > Ictaluridae > Ictalurus > Ictalurus furcatus. The sequence continues at coordinate 25,396,072 of NC_071273.1, forward strand.
CTTTAAATAAATAAATAAAAACAAATTAATGGACAAACCTCCAACAAAGACCAACTCTCACCATCAAACACCATGCTAACATTCTCCAACACCAAAATTTGCTTAGAAACAGCAGTATTCTCTATTCAAAACCAATTATTCAACACCAAAGCTCTCAAATACCAATATCCACCATCAAAGTCAACATCCTCCATAAAAACCACCAACATTCCCTATCAAATTCCAACATTCTCCAACACCAAAACCAACCAAGAAACACCAGTGTCCTCTATACAAAACCAATAAACACCAACATTATCCATCAAGAACCGACCTCAATCAACACTCTCAACCTAAATTCTCCAAGAAACACAATCACACTCCATCGACATTCTTCATCACTAAAACCAACCAAGAAACAAGTCTACTTCATCCAACGCCAACAAACATCACCATTAACAATCAAACATCAACACTCGCTTATCAGAAACGATAAACAACAACATTCTTAACACTCTTCATCACCCGTAAACACATTAAACCAACATCCAACAAAAACACAGATTCTCCAATAAACATTAACATCAGAATGCTCCATCAAATTCCAACACCAGAATTCACTAAAAGCATCACTATTCCTCTAGGCAAAACCAACACCTATTCAAATCCACCATTCCCTATCAAACCCTCCATGATATTACACATCAAACATCAACATGTTATTCTGCTTTAATAAAAATTCTCCATCAAGCTCCAGTAGACAGCAACAGAACGAACAAATCTCCATCAAACACCAGCATTCACCACTAGAAACCAGCCTTCGCCATCAAACACCATCAAATACTGTATATAATGTACAACATTATAATATAATATACTTACGAGAAACACCAGGATTCTCCATCATATGTAAGCAAACACCAACCTCCTTCATCAAACACTAACCTTCACTGCCAAAACCCACAAACCACCATTCAGTTATCAATTCAGCTTTAAAAAAATTCTCGACAAACACACACAAGTTCTCCCTGACACAAACTTTGGATTGCTAGTGTTTTTCGAGAGGATTGGTTGTAAATGGTGAGATCATTTATCCAGATAGATCATAAAGGGAATAATAAACACTACATTTCATATTAAGTTAGTCTTTTTACCTTTCACTAGCACACAGAACTGATAACTGGTTCTTCATTGTGAGTTGGGTTCTAGATGTTCCCTCTAACTCTTCCTGCTCGTGTTCCCACTATTCTGCTCAGCTTTGCACAAAGTCACCCCATTATTCCCCCGTCACTCAGGAGCCCATTTCACTCTGAAACTCCATACTCATGGTATTTCCGTTCGTCTAATCCACAACGAGAGGAGGCGAGACACAATAGAACAGCATCGTTCAGGATATGAAAACGATGTTGTATCGGTCATTTGATGACTTTTTCCAAGCTTTGATGTTGTTAATAGAGTCCTGGCTGCTAGCTAGGCTGGTTACTGGGGTTCCTTAAGGTTCAGGAAATGATAAAAAGCCGCCTCGAGACTATTACATTGTTAGCGAGGTTGCTACAAATCCGCAGCGTTCCCCATTAGTGATGCAGCGTGAATTATTTATGCACCACGCATTCAAATCGCAGGGGCTAAAGGTGGCGGATGCCATTAAATTGCTGTGATTTTGAATTTAATGCTTAATAAATACCTCTCTCACCTGTTTCTTCACCTCAGCTGCGGACGTGGACATCATTTTATGGTAAATTATCAGCAGGCGAGGTGGGATTTGGTGGTGTTTACGGGCGGCCATGTTTCTTTGATCATTTTATAAAACAATTCCTTCAGAGTCATGCTAGTGCAAAAGGAGCACATACGCTCGCCGTCCACTTTATTAGGAACACTTGTACACCTGCACATTCATGCAGTTATCTAATCAGACAGTCGTGCGGCAGCAGCACATCAGAATCACGCAGATACAGGTCACGTCGGATGGGCTGGTTTTGGCGTTTCAGAAACTGGGATTTTCTCCTGGGATTTTCACACACAACAATCTGTAGATTTTACACAGAATGGGACAAAAAAAAAAAAAAAAAACACTGAGAGAGCGACAGTTCTCTGGGTGGAAACGCCTTGCTGATGAGAGAGATCAGAGGAGAATGACGAGAGCTGAGGTTTCAGCTGACAAGAAGTCTATAATAACTCATATAATCCCTCTTTACAACTGCAGTGAACAGAAAAGCACCTCAGCATAAACAAAACATCAGACCTTTAGGTGGATGAGCTACAGCAGCAGAGGATCATATCAGGTTCCGCTCCTGTCAGCCAAGGGAATCACTGGTACGATAACAGGGAAGCAGCCTAATGTAAGCTTTTACATAAGGGCTGCCCAGTGGGCCTGACCTAAGTGCCCTTCAGGGTGATTATATATATATATATATATATATATATATATATATATATATATATATATATATATATAAATACACTCGGTACACTTAGAAAAAAGAGGATCTTATCTTAGCTTCTTGCAGGGTTTCTACTTAGAACATTATCTAAAAAGTGTTCCTCGGGGATAACAAACCAAAGAGCCCTCCTTTTTTATTTAAAAAAAAGAGTGTAGACAGCAGTACCTTCCCCAGTCACCCGTACTCTAACCCTGCTCATGACTACACTAAAGGTGACGGGGCAGAAATATTCTAGAGCGTTCCTCTGACCTGCGACGTTACGCTATAAATAATGCAAACAGTGACTTTTGGTGGAGAAAATGGCACGGTCTGTGAAGCATCTCTCTCTCTCTCTCTCTCTCTCACACACACACACACACACACACACACGACTCTGACATGAAAATTCTGACATTTTCTGCCAGTTCTGTGTTATACATGCTCATTTTGATCAATTGACAAAAAGTTAATTATTATTATTATTATTATTATTATTATTATTATTATTCCTGTGTATCTTTACCATATATATGTTAATGTTTTTGTGATCATTACATTTTTTTTTTTTTTTTAATTAAGTCATATTATAGAGAAGAATGATGGATTTCTCGTCTGGACCACATCCTACTCTTCACTGCTGCTCTTCACTCGAAGACTTTTACATTTCGGTGAATAAATTGAGATCAAAGATCAGTGACAAGCGGCAGAAACCTGGACGAGATCAGATCTCTCAATCAATTCAGCCACTTCATTAAAAAAAGGAGAGGAAACACAAAAGACGGAGCTGTTCACCGCCATCTCACATTAAGTCAAGTGATCACTCAGCACTCGGCTTTAAAAAAACGAGAGAGAGAGAGAGAGAGAGAGAGAGAGAGAGAGAGAGAAAGGGGACTGGTCTGTTTTCGTCACTGTTATTGATCTGCTAATGTCACATTTATTAAAAGTCACTGTTTGGAGGCGGAAACGGATGCAAGTGCAGGTTACGTTTTTAACAATAACTCAAAACAAACACAATAGAAGCTATGAACATGAGACTAAAACTGTAATAAACATTACACAAAGACCATAACAGAAACAACAGCAAGGTGAGACAAACGTGTGTGCAATCTGTGGCTATATATATATACACATGGTGCTCGTTAACATGAATGGGATTCAGGTGCAGGTGGTCATGTGACAATGACGCGTGTGGTGCAGTGGCTGCTGGGAAATGTAGTCCGGATCCATGACAGTTATCGAGGGATGTGGGTTTTATTAAAGTTTTAACGCTTTTTTTAAGCTATTGTTCTGCATCCGTGCTGAATTTCTGGTGCACTGACTATAAACACACAGCTTTACTTAGTTCAATTCACAACTGATTCACAAAGTTGATCTGAATCCGATCCAAGCTCACAGCTCTTTTTAAATAGATTCGAACCTATTAGAATCCTGTAGGAAAAATGTTTTCATGCACGACTGTTTCATCGTGACTGAAATACACGTGTGCAATCAGACACTAACCGGTACACGTGTGCAATCAGACACTAACCGGTACACGTGTGCAATCGGACACTAACCGGTACACGTGTGCAATCGGACACTAACCGGTACACGTGTGCAATCGGACACTAACCGGTACACGTGTGCAATCGGACACTAACCGGTACACGTGTGCAATCGGACACTAACCGGTACACGTGTGCAATCGGACACAAATCGGTACACGTGCAATCGGACACAAATCGGTACACGTGCAATCGGACACAAACTGGTACACACGTGCAATCGGACACAAACTGGTACACGTGTGCAATCAGACACTAACCGGTACACATGTGCAATCACATGTGCAATCAGACATAAACAGGCAATCAGACACAAACTTGTACACATGTGCAATCAGACACAAACCAGTACTCATTTCAATCAGATTCTGACTGAGCGATCGTTTACCTGAATTTATTTATTTTTTATTGTCATTGAGCTCGCATTCTGATTATTAATCCATTATTAAACTGCATGTAATCGTCACTAATGATATCACACTCAGAGGAAAATGCTATCCACCCTCTTCTACATACATATGAGCTCACAGACGCTTGGCTACGATTGGCTAGTGCTGCTGCGATTGACAGGTTAGCGTGAGAGAGAGAGAGAGAGGGGGAGAGAGAGAGAGAGGGGGGGGGAGAGAGAGAGAGAGAGAGAGAGAGAGAGAGAGAGAGAGAGAGAGAGTATGCCCCTCCCACCCAGAGATTACAGCCAGTTTTGCGCTCTTGGCTTTCAGCCACGGACGACTGTGACATCATCGAGAGATGGCGAGTTGAAACGGTCACGCTGCCACAGCCGTACGCTTCAGAAGAGTTCTTTGGAGACATTTTGGTGAACATTTTTCCTTGATCAAAAAAAAAATGACAACAATAAAAGAAAATGTTTCAGAGAAATGTCGGAGTCACTGAGTGAAAGGAAGCTCGTTCGCTTGAAGAAGCACATCACTGGTTTAAAATGGAAGCAGTCACGCATCACGCAGTGTCACGTCTCTCCTTATCACCTTCTATTCTCTTTATTTTCTACATACAGGAGCTGAGAAGTGCTTCTGCTCACATGAATCCCAGAAGCCACAGACAGAAACGTGCCATAATTATTAACGGAAAGAAGAAGCCGAGATGTTTTGTTTTTACTAATACTTCTCCACACGTCACGTTTACAGCCATGAAGACGTGTGTATATAAGTGTATATACTCACTTTGTGTCCTATACTATATACGTTTTTACTGAATATGGTTATGTTTATTATTCTCTTCTATATTCTTGTTTGCATACTCTACATTTACATTAACGGCGTTTGGCCGACGCCCTTATCCAGAGCGACTTACATTTATCTCATTTGTACAGCTGAGCAGTTGAGGGTTAAGGGCCTTGCTCAGGGGCCCAACAATGGCAGCTCGGTAGTGCTGGGGCTTGACCTGCTGACCTTCAGATCAGTAACCCAACGTCTTAACCACCGAACCACCACTGCATGGTGATGTCCACTAATGATGGTGTCTACTAAACTCTACTATTTAGATTGCTGCTGTAATCTGTAAATTTCCCTCTGGGATGAAAAGTTCAATCCATCTCTCCATCTATCTATATGAAAACGGTTTTATACAGTATAATAAGAATAGATGAAAACCAGGCTCTGAATCCTTACATGTGAAGAAGTTTTATGAACAGGTTCAGGTTCTCACAGAGGAACTACGACATCTAAAGAGAAGGGTTAATAATTCCAGGCATTTCCATAGCTACAGAGCGTGCCCAATCAGGTGAGTGTATCCGTCAGTAGCTCTGTAATGACTTATCGGTTGATGAATGGCAGTGTTTCGTTGAGATGTTTGGATTCTGGAACCCTAACCCTAACCCTATGTGAACTTCTAAATCCCCGTTCTTCAAATAAAACAGAACGCTCACTCACTCACACCTGATCATCATCCCATTGAGTGAAAACACCTGACTCTAATCTCACCTTCAGATTAAGACCTTCAAATTAATGTGAAGGTGAGATTAGAGTCAGGTGTTTTCAGGCAGTGGGATGATGATCAGGTGTGAGTGAGAGAGTGTTCTGTTTTATTGAAAGAACAGGGATCTATCGGAGTCTGATCTTCACAACACGTGTTTGTGGAAGTGTATCACGGCACGAACAAAGGAGATTTCTGAGGAGCTCAGAAAAAAAAGAGTTGTTGAAGCTCATCAGGCTGGAAAAGGTTACAGAACCATCTGTAAAGAGTGTGGACTCTCCAAGGAGTGGAGACCAACAAAGATCACTCCAAGAGCAAGACGTGTAATACTCCATAAGGTCACAGAGGAACCCAGGGTAACTTCTAAGCAACTAAAGTCCTCTCTCACATTGGCTGATGTTAATGTTCATGAGTCCACCATCAGGAGAACACTGAACAACAACGGTGTGCATGGCAGGGCTGCAAGGAGAAAGTCTCTGCTCTCCAAAAAGAACATTGCTGCCCTTCTGCAGTTTATTAAAATCATGTGAAGAAGTGAGAAAGCTAATGGAAATGTTTTGTGGATGGATGAGTGAGACCAAAATAGAGCGTTTTGGTTTAAATGAGAAGCGTTATGTTTGGAGAAAGGAAAACACTGCATTCCAGCATAAGAACCTTATCAAATCTGTGAAACATGGTGGCGGTGGTGTCATGGTTTGGGACTGTTTTGCTGCATCTGGACCAGGACGACTCGCTGTCACTGATGGAACAATGAATTGTGAATGATACCAGCGAATTCTAACGGAAAATATCAGGACATCTGCCCATGATCTGAATCTGAAGAGAAAGTGGGTCATGCAGCAAGACAACGATCCTAAACACACGAGTCGTTCTACCAAAGAACGGTTAAAGAAGAATAACGTGAATGTTTTGGAACGGCCGAGTCAAAGTCCTGACCTTAATCCAGTAGAAATGTTGTGGAAGAACCTGAAGCGAGCAGTTCATGTGAGGAAACCCACCAACATCCTAGAGTTGAAGCTGTTCTGTACTGAGGAACGGGATAAAGTTCCTCATTCATTACATTCTATCTTTCTATATCTTCTTTCCTTCTCTATGCTCTTTTTTATTTAGTAATTTAATGCTTACAAAATGTTCTGAAACAGACAAAGACAGAGCGAGAGAGAGACAGAGAGAGAGAGAGAGACAGAGAGAGAGCGAGAGAGAGACAGAGAGAGAGAGAGAGAGAGATTCAGAGAGAGACAGAGAGAGAGAGAGATTCAGAGAGAGACAGAGAGAGAGCGAGAGAGAGACAGAGAGAGAGAGAGAGAGAGAGAGAGAGAGATTCAGAGAGAGAGAGAGAGAGAGATTCAGAGAGAGACAGAGAGAGAGAGAGAGACAGAGAGAGAGCGAGAGACAGAGAGAGAGCGAGAGAGAGACAGAGAGAGAGAGAGATTCAGAGAGAGAGAGAGAGAGAGATTCAGAGAGAGACAGAGAGAGAGAGAGAGACAGAGAGAGAGCGAGAGAGAGACAGAGAGAGATTCAGAGAGAGACAGAGAGACACAGAGAGAGACAGTGGGAGAGTGAGAGAGACACACAGAGAGAGACAGGGAGAGAGTGAGAGAGACACAGAGAGAGAGAGAGAGTGAGACAGAGAGGGGTGTGTCTAAATAGTTTTTTGTCAGATGGGATGTTTGTGTGTAGTGTATTATAGATAAAAGCAATGTTTTATGATTCGAGTGTGTGTGTGTGTGTGTGTGTGTGTGTGTGTTTGTGTGTGTGTGTGTGTGTGTGTGTATGTGTGTGTTTCCCTGATTTTCTCCTGCTAATTTACAGTCAGGAGTTATGCTCAAGGACATGGTGTGTGTGTGTGTGTGTGTGTGTGTGTGTGTGTGTGTGTTTTACTGGGTGAATCATCACGGCCCCCTTCATGTTCTGAGGGATGTTACAACAGCAGGCGCTCGCTCTTTCTTTCCCTCTCCCCAACTCTATCTCTCTCTCTCACACACACATACACACTCTCTCTCTCTCTCACACACACACACACACACACACACACACACACACTCTCACGCACACACTCTCACACACACACACGTGTATGGACATACACATTCATTGCATTGATGTAATATTAAGTTTCTCTCCTTGCCATCCAATCAGTGCAGAAATTAGTCTGATTGGTTTATCAAGCCATCCAATGACAGTAGAGAGGAGGCGGAGCTTGACAGACCTATAGTTCATGTGTAAACTGCTGTGGGGATTCCTCCAGATTCCAAAACACATCTTTAGTAATTACAGTCACATGATGCTTCCTGAAGTATTGGTATAATGAAATGATTATTATGATTATAATTAATGAAGAATGAGGAAGTGAGGAAGTAAAGCGGTGTGTGATTAGAAGGGATTTGGTGTTTGTTGATCATTTAAACACAACAGCACCATGATGTGTGTTTAAATGAAAAACGCTAATGCTAATTTGACAGAAGGTCGTGCTAATCGGTCACGTCCCAATCCACTGTGAATAAAGTCGTCTCTGATCTGATGAACGAACGCTTCGTCTGAAATCTCAAGTCCACACGGAAACATCTGCAGCTAGAATTAATAAAACAATTAGCATAACTGTCATTACGGCTCGCACATCTGCACTAGTGTCCATTAGTGTTATTAAAGGAGTGTGTTTATTACACACAGCGCAGCGAATCCATCAACACCCCAGACTCAACAAACCCCAGATCTAGACTCAACACACTCCAGACTCAACAAACCCCAGATCTAGACTCAACACACTCCAGACTCAACACACCCCAGATCTAGACTCAACAAACCCCAGATCTAGACTCAACACACTCCTTCCTCAACATACCCCAGACCTAGACTCAACACACTCCATCCTCAACACACCCCAGAGCTAGACTCAACACACTCCATCCTCAACACCACCCAGACCTAGACTCAACAAACCCCAGACTCAACACACCCCAGAGCTAGACTCAACAAACCCCAGACCTAGACTCAACACACTCCATCCTCAACACACTCCAGACTCAACACACCTCAGACTCAACACACCCCAGACCTAGACTCAACACACTCCAGACTCAACACACCTCAGACTCAACACACCCCAGACTCAACACAACCCACACCTAGACTCAACACACTCCAGACTCAACACACCCCAGACTCAACACACCCCAGACCTAGACTCAACACACTCCAGACCTAGACTCAACACACTCCAGACTCAACACACCTCAGACTCAACACACCCCAGACTCAACACAACCCACACCTAGACTCAACACACTCCAGACTCAACACACCCCAGACTCAACACACCCCAGACCTAGACTCAACACACTCCAGACTCAACACACCCCAGACTCAACACTCCCCAGACCTAGACTCAACACACTCCAGACTCAACACACATCAGACTCACCACACCTCAGACACAACACACTCCAGACTCAACACACATCAGACTCACCACACCTCAGACACAACACGCCCCAGACTCAACACACCCCAGACTCAACACAACCCAGACCTAGACTCAACACACCCCAGACCAAGACTCAACACACCCCAGACTCAACACACCTCAGACTCAACACACTCCAGACTCAACACACCTCAGACTCAACACACCTCAGTCTCAACACGCCCCAGACTCAACACAACCCAGACTCAACACACCTCAGACTCAACACACTCCAGACTCAACACACCTCAGACTCAACACACCTCAGTCTCAACACACCCCAGACTCAACACACCCCAGACTCAACACACCTCAGACTCAACACACCTCAGTCTCAACACGCCCCAGACTCAACACACCCCAGACTCAACACACCTCACAGTCTCAACACACCCCAGACCTAGACTCAACACACCCCAGACCAAGACTCAACACACCCCACACTCAACACACCTCAGACTCAACACACCTCAGTCTCAACACACCTCACAGTCTCAACACACCTCACAGTCTCAACACACCCCAGACCAAGACTCAACACATCCCAGCCTCAACACACCCCAGACTCAACACACTCCAGACTCAACACACCTCAGCCTCAACACACCTCACAGACTCAACACACCTCAGCCTCAACACACTCCAGACTCAACACGCCGCAGACTCAACACATCCCAGACTCAACACACCCCAGACTCAACACACCCCGGACTCAACACGCCCCAGACTCAACATGACCCAGACTCAACACGTCCCAGACTCAACATGACCCAGACTCAACATGTCCCAGACTCAACACGTCCCAGACTCAACATGACCCAGACTCAACACACCTCAGCCTGTTGGTGTTTTGGAAAGTGGGAGAAACCAAGACAGACAGACACAGGGAGAACATGGAAAACCTGCCTAAGAAAATTTCTTGCTCCACAATATGGCTTTAGTTTCAGCTTCAGCTGCTCCACCCATTGCTTACAGAGCATCTGATATCTTTTTTACTCTTTTCTGGACACGTGTTTTGGGATGTTGATTGGCTGTCCACACGTCCCTGCATCGGTTTCTAGCAGTAAAATAAACAGTTAATCACAATGAGCTTTTCTAAGCACACAAACTCTGGGACCCGAGCACTGGAATGCTACCCACTGCACCACCGCCCCAGCCAGGTTAG